>NC_056741.1:1858323996-1858501496 GCF_019279795.1 Protopterus annectens
ACGTGGGTAGAAG
The DNA here is from genome assembly GCF_019279795.1 of Protopterus annectens. Taxonomy (NCBI): domain Eukaryota; kingdom Metazoa; phylum Chordata; order Ceratodontiformes; family Protopteridae; genus Protopterus; species Protopterus annectens. The sequence continues at coordinate 1,858,324,010 of NC_056741.1, forward strand.
TGTACCACTATTACAGTTCATATAATTCCATGTAATAATAAGAATAGTATAGCAGCTGCCGTCCTACACGTGGGTCGGAGTGTACCACTATTAAAGTTCATACTATTCCATGTAGTGACAATAAGTTGCTTTATTAACAAATCTGCTGTTTAGCCTAAGTGTTTATGGCTACAGGTTACTGTTACAAATGTAGTAGCAGAAGCAGTGACACGTATTGAAGCAAATACATTCAGTAGGGCCGAGAGTATTTTACCTGCAGCAAAATTGTTCCAGAAAAAAACTGTTATCCATAATTTGGAAGGTGGGGTCAAACACAAGAAGATTGTGAAAAACTACTGATAAAAACTAATGAAATGATTAATACTGCATAATTTCAAATAAGTAAGGGCAAATACAAAATCAGAGTGACAGGTATGAAATGCATGCATCATATTTGGACATAAGATTAACTAAAACCCAATTTTGAAATTACCTGCACAGTTGTGCAGACACCAAAGCCAGAAGACAAGCAGGTATTGTAATTTTGAAGGAACGATGCAAAATATTTCAAGGTTTGTACCTTGTATGTTAGATTACTATACCTTTAAGAATGCTGTTGGGACAAGATAAAGTGTAGGAAAGGAACAGGATGAGTTGTGAAGTGGCCAAACTAGTCTATGCGCTGGCAGTAAAACAGTGACCTCAATAAGCCTGTTTTACAATCTGATACTAGTCAGAAAGGTAGAGGAGTTGTGATCCTTCAAGACAGTATACCATTTCCATCTGCTTCACGACCATTTGTAAATGCACAGAGATATCCACATGTAGGAAAGTCACAGCAATAGTGTATGGATGTAAGAAATTCCATAAATGTCTGTGTGGGAACAGGCTACAAACCTTTGCAGATATATTCAAAAAGTTATTTGTGGAAACTCTGAGATTATATATACATCAAACAGGGAGCCTATACACAGCAGATGTTTTCAATAACATTACCCTACTCTGAGTGTTATCAATCCATCAAGTGTTTGGGCCATTAGCCTAGTACATACCTGTGAACCTGTGAAGAGCAAAGTGGCTTATAGCTTGGATTTTGTTCTTAGATGTCAAAGCTGTTTTCAGAATTAATTTGTCTTTTGAAGTACTCCTTACTAAGTTTTATTTGCATTTGTTCATGTTTTATTGTTGATCCTTCAGCAATTCCCAAATATTTATACACTCTCTCTTGCTCAAGTTCTTTTATATCACATTATTGTCCCAAACTGAAGTTTTCTTGGTGCTGTAGTTTTCCTGCTTTAATGGTTGCTTTTGCACATTTATCAAGACCAAATGACATTCTTATATCATCTCAAAGTTTTGAGAACTTGCAGTTGTGCTTTCAATTCCTCATCTGATGAGCTACAAGTCTTTGCACTTTGTTGTTTTCTAGGAGCCAAATTATAGCAATGACCTAAGCTAAGAAAACAGCTTAATGGATTAAGGGCAAGGCAGAATTGCAGGGGTGACAGAGAGTCACCCAAGAATATCCCCCTTTGGATTTTTATCCCTGAAATAAGTTGTCCTTTATCATGGCTTAATTGCAAAGTGGTCTGCCACTGTTTCATGGTCACTTTAATGTAATCAATCAGTGTATGGTGTATCTTATACATTTTTAAGCACTCTTATCAATGAATGTGGGATACTACCAAATGCTTTTCTGTAGTCAGTCCGCGCCACACTTAAATTCTTCCCCTTTTTACAGTTCTCTGCTAGGACTTTAACAACAAATGATCCTTTGTTCCATATGACTTTCTTTTATTGCCTTTTTGTTCTGCTGCCATAATTGAGTTTTTTTTCTAAATGACTATAAAGTCTGTCAGCATCAATTCCAGTGAATAGTTTATACGTCATAAGGCAAGTTATTGTTCTATAATTTTTAGGGTACCCTGCAGGTTCGGAGCATTGTTTTTCCTGTTGTTAGCCAGGCTGGTATCTGTCTGGGGTGCACATACAAATAATTCTGACTCATAGCTAAATATACGCGCAAAGATGTTTATAGTTTTAATAAGAAGTTAGGCACTGCATCTGGGCCTGGGGGTTTCCAATTAGAGGCTTTTCTTAACTTTGTTTCAATCTCTTTGGTTGTTACTTCATCCCATTTCATATCATGTACCTTTAAACGTCTTATTCTTTTTTTTTACTTTTTCTATCCATTTAGCATCTTTGTTATGTCCCACAGGATCTTCATAGATGGCTCTAAAATGTATCTATTTCTTTTTTTGGTGGTCATTCAATTCCTTTTACCTTGTTTCCCAATTATATATAAAACTTTTTTTGGGTCATCAATAAATTGCTTATTTTGTACTTTTCTTTTATATTTGTCTATGTATCTTCTAAGTTTTTCCACCTGTGCTGAGATGTTTAGTTTATTTGCAGTAGTGCATGACAGATCCTGATCTGTTGTAATACTGTGCATTGCCTTTACCACGTTTATCTGAATATTTTTGTTGATCTGTTCCCTCTTCTTTATTCTTCTAATAGTGACACTTCTTGTCTTAGTTGCTTTATAGTTTTCTCTATTTGATACTTCCATGATGGTATTCAATTTCGCCCCTTTCTCTCCTTGAATACCCTGGGTTCTTGTGGTAGAACGTTATCACTTATTAATTTAGCTGCACAGTAATATATCCTGTTTACTTTTGTTACATTGCATGAATCTCTATGGACAGTCGTAATTACTGTGTTCATTTGTTTTATTAAACTTCTGACTTTTTGAGTTGTATTTAAATTCTGTAGTCTATTTCTTTCATTGATCTTAATATGTCTATCTCTATTTAAAGTCAAGCAACTCTACCCTTAACTCAATTTCTTATAGACTGAGGGCACATTTTTTGTTTTCCATTTTCCTGTGGGCATTCTATAGAAAGTTGTATTACATTTTCCTGTAGCACATTCTCTAATTTCATCCTGTGCCATCTGTTGCTATATCGTATGAGAACTCACTGGCCTATTGCTCCTCAACATTAACTGCGTCAGAGTTTCCTGTTCCTTCCCTTGCTGTCCAGCTTCAAGTGGATGTTTATACTGGTTTTCTGTGGAAGGCTCCAAAATATCTTCATATGGCACTTGACCAATTGCTTCCCATTCCACTGGTTTCCCCTTAATTTGGAGTTCCATTGCTCTGCCCTCTTGTGGTGCTTTCTGAATTGAATTTTCTACACAGAATCCTTCACTTTTGGAGGGACTTCATGACCTCGGTTTCTATTTCTTAAACTTCTCCATTACTGATCTCCTTTTTTCCTCTGTCTTCTTATTTTTTTGTATTGTAAAGTTTCCCATGTCTGGATTCCTTTGCCTGTAGTTTTCTTCAATATTTTTGGTGCTGCTCTTTTTGTATTGATTAGTTTTGCTTTCTCCTTTGCATAGATATTACACCATATTAAATCTCTTTCCTTCCCATGTCCATATTTCTTCTCCAGATGTCTCCTGATCTTCCTGTTTCTCCTCCCTTTGGGGACTCATTCCATAATGCTGTGATGTAACCTGTGTTAGACCTCCATCAAATCTTTCACTTTACAAGCATTCCATAACTTCTTTTTTTTTTTTTTAAGTTCAACTTTACTAATCTTCTTTTCTACATTCCCCCTTTGTGATATTTTTTTTAATGTGAAATTTTCCATATCTGGGTGCCCCCTCTCTATTTAAGATATATATATATATATATATATATATATATATATATATGTATAGATAGATATATTTATATAGATATATATAGATAAAATATCCACACACACGGGTCCTCAGCATATAATGAAGCCTAAACACCTCTGTGATATCCTCCAAGTCAGTGTTGTGGTGGCAACTTGCAGGCAAGGGGAAGTGGATGAGCAAGTTGCAGTCTACGGACACGGATAAAGAAGAGCTACCATTATGGCATATACATAATATGGATATTTTACTTGAGCCAGTCCATACTTTTTAATGATAGTACTACATTCACCAGCAGTATAGCTTAGTTGGTCTCGCACCATTATATCACTGAGGATGGTGGCCCCAGAGGAAGCTTTCACCTTGAAATCTTAACAGTGTCTTGTGAAAGTACGAAGTGAAGCCCATGTCACAAAAGCTCAGATATCATCTACCGATACATTTACATGATGAAAAGTGGTCAGAGATACTGCAGAACGGACTCTGGGCTTGCCTGGAGTTTGACTAGAATAGTAGCAGTACAATGAATTTGAACAATGGGTCACCTTCTCTATCTCAGCCTACCTGGTGCAAATGATAAACAGCTGATTGCACTTCCTTATGTACTAAGATTTAACTTAAATTGCACTTAACTGTCTGCCGCCATCTAATCACTGTAGTTCATATTCTCCTTTACTTAAATACAGGGGAAACAAGACGGGTAGATTTGTAGATTGATTGACCTTGGTATTAGGAGCTACCTTCAGTATAAAGAATGGGTTATTTCCAATGGTAATTATGAAAAATTATGAAGAACAACATACAAGGCAAGGTGTATGACTCAGGGAGCTTTCTAAATGAATTGACAGCTACCAAAAACAAAGTCTTGTGCATGAGATATCTGAGGTCTGTTTCTAGTCTAAAGGGTACATAGCCAATCTAAAGGGTACATGGCTTAGTTTTTCTAACAAAAATATAAGATCCCATAGAGGAACTGAATCTTTGAATGGAGATGATGAAAGCCCCCCACAAGAAGGCCTTACTAAATCTTTATGAAGCCAGAAGAGTGTGACTTGAATCTATAAATATTTAAGTTGTAACCTTTTCAGCCTTTCATCGTTGAAAAACTGCAACTTTTGTCACAAATCTCAGGATAACAATTGCAGGGACTGGAGCTGTGAAAAGGTCTGTTTTTTGTCATGTAGTCCACAAGAAGAGGAATTTTGGACATTTGCCCTTCTACATCTTTCTGGCAGATGTATTCTGTGCCACTGTTAAGATATGTACCATCTTTGCCACATATGCTGGCCCAGTTAATCTAAGGGTCTGGATGCTCAGCTTGCCAGACAGACGGCAATGCAGTCTGGAGTGAGGCTCCAAAAAAAGAATCCCCCATATGACACTGCAGAAAGATGAGACAAACCTGATGGGGCCAAAATGGGGCTACGAAGATGACTTTGGCATTCTGGATAAACTTTACCATTAGGAGTAACAGGGGCAATGTGCAGAAGAGACTCTGAGGTTACTGTATTTGATGTTGGAAAACAATACTAAGAGAATGCAGCAAAGCTTCTCTCCACAATAAAAAAGCATCCTCAAATGTAGTTTAAGGACCATTAGTGAAGCATCACAAGGTATCTGCTCAGTCTGTCTGACAGACAGAGCTGGCATGTCCCAGGGATGTGCTCTGCAATCAGAAAGCACTGCAAAATGAAAGTCCATAGCCTCACTGCTTCCCTACAGAGGGGGTTGGATCAGTTTTCCTCCTTTTCTTGTTGATGTGCCACACAGAAATGTGGTAAGGGTGGGGCAAAGGGGGTAGCACAACACAAGGTGTTAGGGGCATGACTGATGTGCAGGCATTCCTTTTTCTGTACTGGCATTTCTTCCTCTATCCTTAACATCACAACTCTCCAGTATACAAACCACACCATACTCCCTTCATCCTAACATCCCTACCATCTCTTTGAAATACAATAAATTCATACTGAAACCACTAAAAACTCTGATAAATATAGCATCTAAACTAACTTGTAATGGAGACACACACTCAAACTCTGGTCCAATCCCCAGCCTGAGCAGCTCGACCTCACAAAATGACATTCACTCTCAGCCAACAACCATTCCACCTAGAAACAAAAACAATATTCTACTCTTAAATATGAACATAAGAACTATTATTAACAAAACCCATGAGCTGCATGCCAGCCTCTCTCTATACTCTCCTGATATTGTACTTATCACCATAACATGACTAAAGCCAGAGACCTCCAATAATAAAATTCTCCCACCAGGCTATAATACCATACGCCATGACAGGTTAAGTAAAAGAGGAGGAGGTGTGGCAATACTCTTCAAAAATCACATCTCTTTAGAAATTCTAGAAGATCAGACACCAAACTTTGACAATGCAGAGACGCTACTTACCAAACTTGACGTCAACTCAAAAAACAAACTTAATAGGCATATATATACCACCAGGAAATAATATCCAAACCTTAGAAAATATATTGCATTGGCCCACAAGAACATTACCTGAGGAAACTATAATCACGAGTGACTTTAATGTAGACTGATAAGACTGCAATTCCCATAATCCCAAAAACTGAATCTATCTACACAGCTTCACCCAACTCATACAAACACCAACCAGGATAAATAAACCAACCAATAAACATTCCACTCTCGACTGGATCTTAAGCAATAGACCTGCCCTCTCTTCGCATGCTGGCTGCCTGCCAGACAGCCTTAGCGAACATTTCCCAAACTATTTACATAGGCAACAAACTAACCCAATAAAACAAACTATATACCAACAAATAAGAAACAAAAATATCTTACCACCAATTACCTTATAAACATCATGAAACTCTAACTGGTTACCACTTATTATTATAATGCTACTTTTCTGACCATCCTAAATACACAAGCCCCTATCAGAACCATTTGATTTAAAGCTAACCATGCCCCATGGCTAAACAAAGAAAGTAGATCGCTACTAAAAATAAGAGACAAGTCCTTGCAAACTGGTACAAAACTACATCTCAAACTGAATTAGAACCCTACAGGGAACTCAGAAGTAAAACACAAAGGCTAATTAAAATAGATAAATTATTACTCCGATATCCAAACTAAGCACTGCAATAACCCACAAAAAGTCTGGACAGCTATAAACAGGATACTGCAGCCAGGCAACGTCAGTACACCCCCACCCCACTACTAATATCAGAGAAAATATTGATGCACAATTTAATAAATATTACAGAAAAAAAGTTATGCCCTCACCATAACGTTCCATCTTTGTAGTTGTACTTCATTTGTCTTCAAACCTGTGGGTTATGGATCCGTATCAGATCTGAGACGGCAACTTTTACTAGCATCAGCTCTGAGCTCCAAACTTCTCCCCTTACCCATAATACACCTCCACTGCCTTCCATCCCCAGATCGAGTTTGCTGAACCTCATATTGATAAGGCGACCTGAAAAACTTTACTTGTGATCTATACTGCAGCCCGTAGGCTGATCATATGCCAAGGTCCGGGGGAAGGAGGGAGGGATGGTTGAAGACAAATGAAGTACAACTACTCAGATGGAACGTTATGGTGAGCACATAACTTCTTTATTTGAAGTAGTTTACTTCATTTGATCTTCAACCTGTGGGACAGATTCCCCAGCTACTAAACTCCTGGGAGGCCCTCATGGAAGGATATTCCCGAACACCTCGGAACCAAAGGATGCTCTCCTTCTGGAAGTCAAATCCAATTTGTAGTGAGAAATAAATGTATGAGATGAGAACCAAGTAGCTGCACAACAAATATCATCCAAAGACACTCTAGACCAAAAGGCTGCAGACATAGCCATGGACCTAGTGGAATGAGCTTTCACCTGACCTGGACGAGACAAGCCTCTGTCCTTACAGACCTGCAGGATGCATGAAGAAATCCATCTAGCTATAGCGACCTTGGAGATAGGTTCCCCAAAAAGGGTTTATAGAAGGATACAAACAATTGATCAGATTTACGGAAATTTTTTGTCCTGTGTAAATAGAATCTTAACTGTCTATGAACATCCAACATGTGGAGTTTACATTCCATCTTGTTAGTAAAATTAGGAAAAAACACAGGCAAATTGATGGTGTGATTGATATTGACTGGTGATGCCACCTTAGCTAGAAAGGATGGATTGGTTCGAAGGGAAAAGTACAGTTTTGTACCTACCACAAATGTACATGTTCGAGTGCTAATACAGCTGCAGTCATAACAGATGGGTTCTCCTGCCGTAACGCGGGTCCTCGGTCGGCCGACATCCAAAGTCTAGGTCCGGCGTCGGTTGTCGTCACTTCTTCCCTGACGTCAGTGCGACAGGGGTATAAAAGAACCAGTTTTTCTTGCCCCAGATGTCAGGTGCCCACAGAAGGAAGGCAATACATAAATTTGTGTAATAAAGCAATGCCATATAATCAAAATACAGTAGTGCAAGCAAATACATCAAGAATGAATACCCCAATCAGGTTGCATGAGGAGGTGTTAGCCAATAGGCCTGTCCCAAGAGGGGAAGGAGGGAGGGAAACCTGGACTGCAGCTTTATTAGCACTCGAACATCTACATTTATGGTAGGTACAAAACTGTACTATGTTCATCGTGCATACAGCTGCAGTCATAACAGATGGGTAGAATCCCAAAGCTAAGAAAGGGGTGGTAAGCACTAGGTGGAACTAGGAGGAGCCAGAATGCCCTGCAAGACTGCAGTGGCAAAGCCCGCTCTAGATTTGGAGTATAATGGAAGGTGGTAGTGCTTGGAGAAGGTATGCACAGAACTCCAAGTGGCTGCTTCCAAAATATCTTTGGTAGGAACTCCTCTGAGAAAAATCTGCAGAGGTAGCCGTGGCCCTTGTGGAGTGAGATCTGATGCCTGTAGGTACAGTTTTGCCATGAAAAGAATAGCAAAAGCGTATGCAGTGGGCTATCCATTTTGAGATTGTCTGTTTGGAAATTGGCTTTCCTTGAGCTCCTATAGCATAGGACACAAAGAGCTGTTCTGATTTTCTGAAAGGCTTTGTTCTGTCCAAATAATAACGCAGTTGTCTGTGGATGTCCAAGGAATGTAGTAATCTCTCCCCTTTGTTTTGAGGATTAGGATAAAAGGTAGGTAAGTGTACAGACTGATTCAAAGCTACCCTGGATACCACTTTTGGCATAAAGGACGGGTTGGTTCGTAAGGAAACTCTGTCCTGATGGAAGATGATAAAAGGCTGCACAGCCATGAGAGCTTGTAGTTCCGATACCCTACGAGCTGAGGTAATAGCCAGAAGGAAAGCTGTTTTCCAGGACAAATATTGCAAATCTGATGAGGCAGCTGGCTCAAAAGGAGGCAAGATCAGCTTTTCTAGAATGAAATTGAGATCCCAAGCAGGTATTGGTTGTTTCCTTGGGGGTTTTAGATTCCTAGCCCCTCTGAGGAACTGTCTTAAGAGGGAGTGAGAGAATAAGGGTGGATCAGTGTTGTATTCTGCAGAAATGGCTGAGGCACGGATTTTGATGGAGGAGAATGAAAGTCTACTGCTTAGCAGCTCAGCTAGATACTGTAATATTTGAGGTAAATTCAGTTTACCAGGATCCTGGCCCCTTTTCTCATTCCAGACACAAAACCGTTTCCATTTTGCGGAGTAAGCTTTTCTAGTAGACGGCCTTCTGGCCTCCAAAATGACATCCTGCACCTCCTTGGAGAGTAGGGTCTGTTGTGATGCTAAGGAGTCTTCCATGCGGCTAGATTGAGTGTTTTTAGCTGACTGTGAAGAGTTTTGAAGCTGTGCTGAGTCAGAAGAAGAGGCATTAGAGGCAGGGTCCATGGTGGGGAATGCGTCAGGCTCCTCAGGAGTGGGTACCAGTGTTGTCTTGGCCAGTCTGGAGCAATGAGAATCATCTTTGGTCTGTCTGCTCTGGTTTTTAATAGAACTTTGGGCAGCAGAGGAAGAGGTGGGAAGGCATAAACTGTCAATGACGTCCAACTGAAAGAGAGAGCGTCCACTCTCCAGGCCTTTGGATGAAAAATCCTTGAGCAGAATTTTGTCAATTGGTGATTTTTGTGGGAGGAAAGAGATCTATGTCTGGCCTTCCCCATGCTTGAATTATCTCTGTAAAAACTTGAGGATGCAACTTCCATTCGTGTGGATCTGTCATATTTCTGCTTAGGTTGTCTGCCAGCGTGTTTTCCTTGTCTGGCAAGTACTGTGCTTGTAGTTCGATTTGTAAGTCCAGGGCCATGTTCCAAAGTGACATGGCCAGTCTGCATAGGGGGTATGAATGGGTTCCTCCCTGTTTGTTTATGTACCACATTACTGTGGTGTTGTCCATCCTTATCAATAGTTGACCTGGTTGCAGAAGGTCTTTGAAAGCTATAATAGCATTTATTACGGCTACAATTTCCTTTTGATTGATGTGAAGGTGCTTTTCTTTTTAGGACCATTTGCCCTGAATGCACCGATCTGTCATGTGCGCCCCCCAGGCGTAGTCCGAGGCGTCTGTTGTGATGACTTGATTTGCTTGAGGCTTGCTGAATGGGAGACCTGTGTTTGTTTGGCATGCTTGAGCCCACCACAGAAATTCCTTTTGAAGACATGGAATTAGTGGTATTATTGTTTCCAAACTGTGGCTGTGTTGAGACCATAGGTTTTTCAGGTACCATTGAAGTTTCCTCATATGCATCTTTGCACATGGATTAGTAAGATGCAAGATGCCATGAATCCCAGAGCCTGCAGGATGTTCCTTGCAGTCAGCCTGGCGCAATTTGCTAGTGTTTTGAAGTATTGAGTTAGTTGCCCCTGCTTCTCTGGCGTGAGGTAGGCCATCTGGGTGTTTGTGTCCAAGTTGGCACCCAGGAAAATTATTTTCCGAGAGGGTATTAGCCTTGATTTCTTTTTGTTGACTGTGTATCCCAGAGAATTCAACAACATTATTACATAAGCCAGATGTTTCAGAAGAATGTGCTTGCTGTCCGCTTGGATCAGGCAGTCGTCCAAATAGGGGTATATTTGTATCCCTTGAAGTCTGCAGTAGGCAATTACTGATGCCAGGCATTTCGTGAATACTCTGGGTGCAGTAGATAAGCCAAAGGGCAATGCAGAGAATTGATAATGGGTTGAACCTGCAAGAAATCTGAGGTATCTTCTGCAATTTTGTCTGATTGGGACATGCAGGTATGCCTCCTTGAGGTCCAATGTTACCAGCCAAGACTCCTTGCCCAGCATGGGAAGAAGCTGCTGTAGAGTGAGCATCTTGAATTTTGGTACGAGTAGAAATGTGTTTAGGATGGATAGGTCCAAAATAGGTCTCCAATCTTTTCCCTTCCTTGGTACCAGGAACAGTCTGGAATAAAAACCTTGACCTTGTTCGTGCGTAGGTACCTCTTGAATAGCTTTCATGTCTATGAGATCTGAAATTTGTCTTTGTACCTCTGCCCTTTGATTGTGTGGCAGGTTTGGCATGCCTCTCATTTTTGGAAGGGTGTGAAAATGGAATCTGTAGCCTCTGTTTATAATGTCCAGGATCCATTTGTCTTTTGTGACGACATGCCAATTTTTTGAAAATAATGCCAGTTTTCCGCCTAAGGGTGCTGCCATTTGAGTCTTGCTTGGCATGCAAAGGGGAAAGTCATTGGGCTTGCTTTCTGAATGGTTGCGAGTTATCCTCACCACCTCTTTGTGTAGGAGCTTGCCATTGTCTGCCTCTAAACGATCCTTGGGATTGCCCTCTGCCCCTCGGGCGCCTGTATCTACCTCTTTGGGGTCTGTCCGTGGCTGGAAAGGACCAGTTTTTGGAAGGCCAATTTCTACTGAAACGTGGGGGTTGTACCTGTAGAAAATCTTTCACTGTTTGCATTGATTTAGCCTTTTCCTCCATTTTCCTTAATACCTCCTCGGAATTAGCACCAAATAATACATCCTTTTGTAGAGGGGCATCTAGTAATTTAGCTTTGACATGATCTGGTAAGGTTTGTTCCTTGAGCCAGGCATGTCTACGTATGACTGACCCTCTAACAGCAGCTCTACATGAGGCCTCTAGAGCATCAAAACCACATTGTAAGGTATGTTTACCCACTTGTTCTGCACTATGCATCAAATCCTGCAACTCCTTCAAGTCTGGTTGTTCAGGTTGTGACATTTTACTTCTCAATTGTGATAACAAAAACTGTTGGTACTTTAGCATATGGAACTGACAGTTTAATGCCCTCATGGTTAAGGTGGCTGAGGTATATACCTTTTTTCCCCACCTTTCTAAGGATCTGGAATCTCTCTCGGAAGGTAATGGATTTTTAGCAGTGGAGGCCTTAATTCCCTTGGGGCCCTGTGAGACCGTTTCTGGGTCAGCAGCATGGATTTTGTATAGAAATTGGTGTGAGTCAGGAACCCTGTAGTACCTGTCAGGCTTGACTGGGGCTGGAGGTAGAGAATCCGGGTTAAGGCAGGCCTCCGAGTACACATCATCTAGTATGTCCAAGACAGGAGGTATAGCCAGAGGCCTGTGCTGAGGTAGCAAGAGAAATTCCCTAAGCCTTTTCTTGGAATCTGAATAATCTTGGCCTTCCCAGTGGAAGTGTTCCCTTAAGGTATGCAAAGTTTCCCCAAATGAGTAATCCTCTGGTGGGGATACAGAGGGAATGGACTCCTCTGCATCAGAGTCTTCAAAAGGGGAGTAAGAATGTTCCTGTTCATCAGAGTGCTCTGATATAATGCAGCCCTGATCAGAGGAGGGGGATTCTTCCTCCACTATGGGCCTTTTGTCCGGGGGGGGGTTGAGAACCCCTGATAAGAGTAATTAAATCCACAGCCATTTTAAGCATCTGTTTTTTAGGCATGGGGCCTGGAGATGGGCCCTGTGTAGCTTGTCTCTTAGAATGCATGGCTGATTTAGACTTAGTGAAAGCCTTGATGGAAAAAGAAGAGGAAGGTCTGAAGACACCTTGAGAGGAGGTAAACCTGTCCACATTTTGAGATTCACCGCCAAGAGTGGCTTCGGTATCTGTAGTCAGGGTGTGGGCCGAGGAGCCTGCGACCTCGGGCACAGGAGACACCGCCAATGAAGTGTCGTCGGTAGTCAGGGGCTGAGTAGGCGCCTCGCAGAGAACCGGACCACCTGTAGTCGGCTTTGGCGTGGTGTCGGTAGACGCCACGGACCTCGTATGTCGGTCCTTATCTTTGCGCTTTTTAGACAAAACTGGAGTCGGAGTATCCGACAACATAATATAGTTAAATTTTTTTGCCAAAATAATGCTGGGCGAACTCCGCCCGATGCTTAATGGTGCGTTTGTTGAATGTAGCACAAAAGCGACAGACCGAGACGTCGTGGTCTGGGCCTAAACAAGGAATACAGAAGGAATGGAAATCCTTATGCGGTATTTGCTTCCCACATGAAATACAATTATTAACTTTGTCTGACATCGGTCTGAGGCAAGAAAAGTTTCCCCAACGGGGTACTTAGCTTTCAAAAAGACTTCGGTTGCAAAATTTTTGTAATTTCAGGAGCTGGCCGACCGGCACTTGCGAACTGCTTCTGCTTCGGGCACTGCGCGGCAAGAAAGACTGAAGAAAATGGCGTCGGCTGGTTCTTTTATTCTCCTGTCGCACTGACGTCAGGGAAGAAGCAACGACAACCGACGCTGGACCTAGACTTTGGAATTCGGCCGACCGAGGACCCGCCTGATGGCAGGAGAACCCATCTGTTATGACTGCAGCTGTATGCACGATGAACATCCCTATCTTTGTGAAAAATCACGTAAGGAATTTAGATGGACAAGGCCTGTAATTCTGAAACCCTTTTTGCAGAGGTAATAGCCATCAGAAAAGCTGTTTCCCCAAGATAAAAATTTCAGATCTGCAGTTGTGGCAGGCTTGAAAGGCAGAGCGACCACAGCTTGAAGGACCATAGTAAGGTCCCATGGGGGAACAGGATCTTTGACAGAATTCTTGCCCACATGAAAATGAGAGATGGCAGCCAACTGAACTTTGATAGTAGAAGAACTAGCTCCGTGACGAAAAATATCAGCTAGAAAATCAAGAATGGCAGAAATAGGAGCCGTGAAAGGGTCTAAACTCCTTTGAGAGGCCCAAAAGGAAAAACGTTTCCACTTGCTGTGATAAAACATCCTGGTCGAAGACTTATGAGCAGCCACCAAAATAGGTCTAACTGAGGAGGATAGTCCAAGAGTCCTAGCCATCATGGGAACTGGAGCAGCCAAGCTGTGAGCTTCAGGCTGTCCAGATTCAGATAAGACACCCCCAAAGGGTGTGAAATTAAATCCTGAATGGGATCTAGGATCCAAGGCAGAGCCAGAAGGTGAGACCAAAGGCGAGGCCAGAATGGGGCAATGAGGATCACTCTGCTCCCCAGTCGACGAGATTTCTGTAGAAACCTCGGAAGGAGAGGTACTGGCGGGTAAGCATACAGAAGACCAGGAGGCCAAGCATGAACTAGAGCGTCTCTGGGGGACTCCCCCGGCAGGGGGTTCAGAGCAAAAAACTTGCTGCACTTCGTGTTGGAAGGAGATGCGAAGAGATTGCGGCAAGGTTGACCCCACTCGCTGAAGATCTCTTCCGCTACTGACAGATTCAGAGACTACTCGTAAGGCATCAGAATGGTCCGACTTTAGCCTGTCCGCTAGTATGTTGGACCATCCTGGAATGTGCATTGCGAGAAAGCGACAGGTGGAGCTCGTCCATTCCCACACTCTCATGGCCTTGCGACAAAGGGGGTAAGATCTGGTCCCTCCCTGTTTGTTGATATACCCGACCACTGATATGTTGTCTGAGTGAATCGCAATCGTCCCCAGAGGAAGAAAGGCATGAAGGGCTTGCAACGCTAGAAGGACCGCCCTCATCTCTAGGACATTTATGTGCAAGCTGGTCTCTATGTGGGACCACAGGCCTTGGTCTGTCCTACCCGAACAATGCTCCCCCACCCGTGTTGGGAAGCATCCATGGTCACTGTGGCTTGGGCCGGGGCTGGAACAAAAGGTCGTCCCTCCAACATGTCCTGAGAGCACATCCACCCCATGAGGGACGACCGATAGACTCAACTGAGTTGAATTGGACATGTCAATGCCAGTTTCAACAGGGACCATTGTACAGATAGAGTCCACTGCAGAATTCTCATCTGTAATCGAGCGCATGGGAGAAGAGTTATGGTCGTCGCCATTGAGCCTAAGGCCCTCAACACCGATTCTGCCGTTAGAAGATGAGAGTGGTAGATCAGGGAGTCATGCATCCTCAGGTTTTGAACTCTCCCAGAGGTCAGGAAGATTTTGCACTGAAGAATATCTATCCTGGCACCAATGTCGTCTATCACTTGTACAGGATCTAGGAGAGATTTGGATGCGTTGACTGTAATCCCCAAATGCAGGGCAAGAGTCAGGAAATAAATCGCTGGTTTGGGAAAGTAGATGCCTGGTGGGAGCAGTGAGGAGCCAATCATCCAGGTACGGATAGACCTGAATCCCCTGAAGCCTCAGGTGAGCTGCTACCACCGCCATCACTTTGGTAAACACCCTGGGGGCTGTGGCGAGACCAAAGGGTAAGGTTCAAAATTGGTAATGATTGACTCCTAGCCAGAAGCGGAGGAACATCCTGGAGATTCTGTGCATTTTTATGTGATAGTGAGCATCCTGGAGGTCTAATGAGCACATCCAGTCGCTCTCTTGCAGGTATGGCATGATGGACTGTAATGTGACCATCCGGAACTTCTTTTTGGCAACTGACAGGCTCAGGGTAGAGAGGTCCAGAATGGGCCTTAAGTCTCCTGTTTTCTTTGGCACCAAAAAAAACCTGGAGTAGAAACCCAGTCCAGACTGATCTGGGGGGACGGTTTCAATGGCTCATTTTTCTAGCAGCTTGAAAATTTCCTGTGTTGCTGCCTCCCTTGGATTGGGTGGTACGTCCGGGAGGTGTCTGGGAGATTTGGGGGGACCCACAAAGGGAAAAGAGTATCCTCTGGATATGATCTGAAGCACCCAGCGGTCCATTGTTATGGACTCCCATGCCACTGGGTGCAAGGACAACTGTCCCCCGACTGCCTCCAGAGTAGAGCAGTCGGGCAACCCCTCAGGGTTGCTGCCTGGGTCTGTCCGAGAAAGGTTCTTGTGACCCAAGGTTCCTTGGACCCACTCTGCCTCTGGGCGGGTGTCCATACTGTCCCCCTCTGCTTCTGGGGGAAGAAGAGTCCCGAGTGTCCCGGGAATACTGTGACTTCCGGGACCACATTTTCTTTTGCCCTCTCTGGTTCCGGGAAAAGGACCTTTGAGGGTTAGAGAAGCGGATCCCAACGGCAGACAGTGTCTTCCTGTCCTTCTCACTCTGGACTAATGTCTCTTTGACGGTCTTACCAGAGATTGTAGAGCCGTCATAAGAGGCGCCGGCAAAGAGCTCCTTGAAGGGTTCGGAAAATTGACATAACCTGAGCCAGGCGTTGCGCCTCATGGACACGCCGGACCCAGCTGCCCTAGCCGCTCCTTCAGTAGCATGTGAAAGGAGTCGCATGGACGTGTTAGATATTGCTTTTAAAGTGGTCATCTTCATGGAGAACGAAGCCTTGTCCTCCTGCAACATGGACTTGGGGGGAGACTCCTCCAGCTCCTTTACCAGGTCTCGTTGGAGTCTGGTGACATGGGCCAGGTAGTTCAGCACCCTAATCGAAAAAGTAGCTGAAGAGTAAACCCGCTTCCCTAGGCAGTCCATCATCCGCGACTCTCGGTCAGGAGGATGGAGTGAGGAACTCTCTTGAGCAAGTTCCTTCTTAGTGGCTGCTCCTATCACCATGGCATCTACGGGGAAACCCTTGTTCTATGCTAGTCTGTCTATGGGGGAGGGGGGGGTTTAGGCTCTTATCTGGTCTCTTTGGGATAGGTTCCATGGTGTCTGGTTCCTTCCATGCCTGCGAGGTGACCCGATCCACCAAAGGATCCAGGACACCCAGGAAGTAGATGGGCCCATGCCGAAAGCCTCCAGGAACATGGACTCATCAGAAAAAGGTTTGGGGGCAGACCAACCTCCCTGTTGGTGCAGAATTTCCATGATAGTTACATACATACATACAAATGTTTCAAGCATGGGCATTAAAGCCCTTCTAGCTTGCCAATATGCCAAAACACTTGTTCCCATAATAAATGTCCAGGCTGTTCTTAAAAATATCTAAACTAGCACTTGCTTTAATGTAATTTGGTAGTCTGTTACAAGCATCAGCTACTCTGTCAAAGAGCCAATGAGTACACTTCTCATTCCTATAGAATCTTCTACATAGGTTATCTGACGATTCTCTAGTACGTTTTGATAACCCCAAACATTCCCAGAGGTAGTTGTCCCTAAATGCCCTATATACCTGAATAAGATCTCCTCTTAAATATCTGTAAGAGACACTGTACAAGTTCAGATATTTTAGTCTTTCATAATAACTCAGATTTTCACATCCATGGATGCCCTTAGTATATTTCCGCTGTACTCTTTCCAGTTTATTCATGCTTGTTTTCCTATAGAGTTTCCATATTGTTATTCCATACTCAAGTCTGGGTCTAATGTAACAAACAATGACTTCATTATGTTTGATTTCCTAGACTTTATAAATCTTTGTATACAGCCTATAGTTCTATAACTATCATTAGCCATTTGGTTGATACGATTAAAAAAACTCGTAGCTGAATCTACTCATATACCCAGGTCCTTAAATGAGTACACAGTTTCAATCACTGTGTGCTGTATTAAATATTCACCTTGCATTTTATGTCTCCCAAATCTCATATGCTTAGTTTTTGATGCATTTATCAACATATTATTCTTCTGTGCCCAAATGGTCAATTTAGTCAAATTATTTTGCAGACATGCCTTGTCTATAACACTTGTAATCAGTTTACCCAATTTCAGGTCGTCAGCATATAGATTGTAGAACACCTCAGATGAAAAAGTAAGGTCTGAAAGACACAATCTAAACAATTAAGGGCCTAGTATAGAGCCCTGTGGGACACCTTGACTGTAACCAAGGATTTCACCTGTCCTGTTGGTGTGTGATACTTGCCATGTCCCATTTGTAAGCCATGCAGCTTTCCATCTTATCAACAGTAAATCAATACCTAGTTGTACTAATTTATTGATCAGTGTTTTGTGCACAACCCTGTCAAATGCTGAAGTTAAATCTATATAAATCACATCACAGCACAATTTTTCTTTCATACCTGTTATTATATTGTTATAGAACATCATGTTACAGGTAGTAATAGATCTATTTGCATCATATGCATGCTGATATATAGTTTCAAGTCCCAACCTATCCAGTATTAACGTCTCTATTACTTTTACACAACATGAAAGTAGACTTAAGGGTCTATATGATTCTGAGTTTGTCCTACTCCCCTTTCCCTTAAAGACAGGTTTAATAAGTGTATGTCTCCAATCTTGAGGAATCTCCCCATATTTATATGACCTAGTGAATAATAGATGTAATGGCAATGGAAGTTCTTGCTGAAGTGTTCTCAGGTCATTGTTACTTATTCTGCCTCCTCCTTGCGCTTTGCTTGGATCCAGCTCGCACAGTTCTTTTTCAATATAATTCAATTTGATTCCAGTATCTGGGGTTACCTGGATGTCACTAGGATAACTTACCACCCCCTTTTGTGGAGCCAAACTGTTTTGCATAAGATTTTGTAAATATATCTATAATCTGTTGTGTTTGAGAATAAATTTTAGAATCTGCACACAGTTTATCAATTTGAGTATGTTTACTCCTTCCACATCTTATGTATCTATAAAAAGGTTTCCTATTATGCTCAATATCTTTATATAAATTTTCTTCAAATTTTTGTTGATCTTGTCTAACACTATGCTTAATCCGTATGTCCAGTTCATTTATTTCAGTTTTCAAAGTTGTAATTCGACCTCTCTTCCATTTCTTATATTTTTTGTCTCTCACCTTAATCAGGTATCTTTGTTCTTATGGAAATAAACCCCCCTAACGTTGCATGCCTAGATCCTGATGTTAAACTTTTTTTTGACTTTTTGCACTCAAACAATTTCTCTTTCAAAACTTTCAACATTCCATCTGCAGTTTTTCCACTGAACACCTCACTCCAGTTAGTTTTATATAGTAACTGTCTTGCTTCCCTATAATTTGTAATTAACCTTCTGTGCATTGGCTTAGATTTCAGTTTAAAAGGAGACATCCTCGGGAGGTGACCTCAGGGAACCTTCTCCATCATCTAAGTCTGTGTCCTCGGTGAGGGACTTGGGGGAGTCCAAGTGCCTCCTCTTGCACGTATGCTTGTGAGGCACCTCTCTGGTGAGGCTCTACGGGGTGAGCTCGCAAGCCACTTGTTCCTCGGGAGAACTATCTGGGGTTCTTCGAGCACAGGCTGTCTCTCTGGTAAAACAATGGGGACCATAGACAGAGCCGAGGGGGTCTGGGAGGAGTCCGAGGGGGCAGTCAGGGGTCTCGATCCAGCATAGAGAACCCTTTCTACCATGTCGAACACCAAAGGAGAGCAAACCTCCTGAGAAACCAATGAGGAGGCCGGTCTACCTGGGTCCAATGAGAGAATTGGAGCCGGGCCTGAGGTGGACAGAACTCCGAGGGAGGGGAACCTGGCCTGACAAAGTCAGAGCCGAAGAAAAAGGTTCCACTCCCTCGGATCCGACATCCAAGCTCCAGCTCAGAGAGCGGCTCGGATCCAAGCTGGTCAGATCCGAAATTCTCAAGGCAGCAGTCGGCGTCAAGGAAGCAGGTACCGTCGGTGCTGACCCCCTGACCAAAGCCAACCTTGAACCTGAATACTCCGAACCCAAAGGTTGTATTGGAGAAGGAGATCTAGGTTGGAAAAAAGGAAGCGAGCTCCCCCTCCTGAGGGAGGGGGGGCTGGCAAGACCCCCATCTGTATCTGTGTATGGATAAATCGCCTCATCGTTTTATCCGGATCCTTGTCAGACAAGGACTGGTTGGACCGTGACGAAGCCACGGACTCTGACCTGGTGGGTCAGGGCACCGAGGCCCGAGAAGCTGGACATGTCTCCTCCGGCTCCGGGGAGAGCCTCGGAGATCGGAGCCAAGGGGAGTCATGGATCCCTGGTGTCTTAGTATGCAAAGCGAGGTCTGGAGACCTCTTCCCCCCCACCCCCACCCGTCTTTGACTCTCTCTCCCTCTCTCTACTTCTTTACTGCTCTGCTACCACAGGCTTTGGTACAGGAGGTTCAGTCCCGGCCTGGGAGGGAGGAGAAGCCAGAGGAAGAGAGGAAGCAGAGGCAGCCACAGCAGCTGCTGTGACCGAAGCTGGAGATGAGGAAACAGAATCTGAAGGGGAAAGAAAGCTTTTGAGGGCCAACTTAGCCTTCCTATCTTTAAGGGTGCGGGGGTTGAAGCCCACACATATGCTACAGTCTACACTCAGATGGGCAACGCCCAAGCACAGCAGGCACAGAGTGTGGCCATCCGCTGGGGATAACTTATGGCCACACTCTGTGCAACACTTGAAAAAAAGCTTTTCAGCCATACTGCCTGGGTAGAAAGAACTTGAGAAAAAAAGAGCAGTTGCTTTCTAAACTGGCACACTCACACCCACTCACCACACTCGTACAGAGAAAACACTGAGGGGGGAGGGGAAGCTACAATCTACACAACAGTACAAATTACTCTAACTACCCTAAAACACTAAAACTCGACGCACTTAGCAAAGGGAGGAGAAAGGGGACCTACACTAACACTAACTACAAAAAGCTGTAGAAAAAGAGATACTCACAAAGGTTTTAACCCACTGACTAAATTGGAGCTCAAGAGACACGATGCAAGGCTATTTGCGGCAAATGAGATCTGGGGATGCAAGGCAGTGAATGTGTGTTATGGGTAAGAGGAGGAGTTTGGAGCTCGGAGCTGATGCTAGTAAAGTTGCCGGCTCGGATCTGTAATCCACAGGTTGAAGATCAAATAAAGTAATCTACTTCAGATACTATCTTAGCACTGTCCAGTAATCAAACACCCTATCCTATCACAACTACTACTATGTCACCCAAGAACATGACCACCTTCTCCCTGCAACCTGTTTCACTGAAACAGTCAAAAAACACCTACAGAAATTAAATCCAACTACACTAGCTTCAGAAAACCTACCTGCTGACATCCTAAAACTAACTGCTGAAGGTAATGCCTACCCAGTAGCTATTCTTATAAATACATACATAGCTTAACACCTAGTTCCTTTCATCTAGAAAACCTCTTACATCATACCACTTCATAAAGGTGGCGTGTCAATTGAGCTAACTACTGCCCATTCACGATCTTATCACCTCTGTCTAAAATACTTGAGAGAATCGTTCACAAACAAATCACAGATTATCTGCATACTAACAAACTACTAAACGATACTCAGCATAGTTTTCGACTGCATCACAGTACTACCACCGCACTAATGTCATTCAGGAACACTGTCAACCAACATAGAAACAACAATAATTTTCTATTTTCCATCTTCCTAGACCTATCCAAAACCTTTGATATGTCTCACATAATAAACTACTAAACATCCTCACAGAATTAAATTTATGTCAATCTACCCTCACCTGGTTCCAGGATTACCTAACTGGGTGCCAGCAAGCAGTACGCTGGCATCAACACTCTCACCACTGCTCCCAGTGACCCTAGGAGTCCCACAAGGCTCAATATTAGGACCCCTACTCTTTTCAATAATTTACAAACAATCTCTATACCTCAACCCCACTAGCCTCCTTCATCCAATATGCAGATGACTCCACAGTCATATATGCTGCTACCAACTTACAGGAACTTCAAACACAAACTCAACAATCCTTCCTAGCAGTAGAAAAATGGCTAACAAATTCCCAATTAATTCCGAATCCAAAAAAAAAAAAACAAGCTCATGATATTCCATTCCACTAAAGCAATCGTACTCACGACCACATTTAGTATTACTTCATTAAGCAACACCATCATCTCCCCATTGCATCACACTAAACTTCTAGGAGTCAAAATAGCTTGCAACATGAGATTTGACATCCACATATCCCAAACAATATAAAAAAATACATAAAATACTGGGACCGCTGTACAGCAATAAACTTCTTCACAGGTAACACTGAAGCTACTATTGCCCAAACCTGGTTGACAGCTACACTGCTCTCTATGCATCTCCCATACTCTTAAACCTAAGAAAATCTGAAATGGCAAAACTACAAACGTGTTGCAATGAAATTGCCAAATATGTCACAAACTCGACATTTAGATCACACCACTGTACAGCACTCAAACAACTCAACTGGCTGGAACTCCCCCAACCCCTTCTCTTTAACCAGCTAACTACAGCCCATAAAATCTTCTATGACCCTGAGAAAACACCCACTCTGAAACAAATATTACTGCCATATTCCACTGCCAAAACTCTACGCTCTGCCAGCAAACCCCTCGTTAAGACCAATACACCCAAAAATCTAAGTGAAGAATTATTCTTCTCAAATTACATATGCAAAATACGGAATGGACTACCACAGGACATTATATACACCCCTACCCTGTACCAATTAAAAAAAAAACACTAAAAACTCACTTATCTAATAAGTGGCTGTGTTGTTGCTCTGCTCCTGACTAATCTATCGCCTACAGAAAATATAACTACCTCTCCCTCAGTTATTATGAACACCAAGCATGCTATGCTTTTTCTGACTTCAAATAACAAAACTATCAACTTTTAGTCCTCACTTCTTACTACTCAGGAGACTAACTTATAATTCATCCTTACATAATACAATAACCTATGACATGGAAATACTAGTTAACCCTACTATGAACCACAGGTATTCTGACGAGTTAACTGTCTGTTACACAGAGCTAATCAGAGGCAGGGCACTGAGCAAAACTCTGATCTGTGATATACAACTTTAAGTATCCTGTTTTTAGCTTATTTTTACTAGTTACTGCTTATAGATTTTATTTATTTATTTCCAGTTTGATAACCAGGGAGGTACACTGGGCCCAGAGGGCCCGTTGTCAGTGGAGGTCCGGGGAGAAAAGCTCCGTAATACATACAATTAAAACAAGCATAGAGTTTTACATTTAGGCCCGGGGAGAAAAGCTCCATATTACATACAATTAAAACAAGCATACATTTATGCAATTATACATACAATTATTAATGTTTTAGAAAACAAATGTAAAATTATTATATGGAGTTGTATCAAATTGAGAAGGTGCACAAAGAAAGGAAGAAAAAGGGGAACACAATTAACAGAGAGAAGGGATAGAGAGCTATGTACAATATTTACATGGTAACCATTCTTTAGATTCAGAGCAAGGCAGCTGTAGGAAAAAAAAACAGCATGTGCATGAGGGAGTACATGTATAAGCGACATTAGAAGGAGTTAGGTAGGAAGAATGCAATTACATTTCCAATTTTGGGAGAGGTGGGAATGGAGCTGGGATTTGAAGAGTTCAAAGCTTGTAGTGATTCTTAGCAGGGGTGGGAGGGAGTTCCATTTTTTGGCTAATGAATAGGATAGGAGAAACTGGCCAGGGGAATGTTTTGGTTTATATACAGAAAGTAGATTTTGCTAGGCAGATCTAAGGGGTCTGTGCGGAGTAGAATGGTAAGATATTAGTAAGAGCAGGGCATGCAGTAGGTTTAAAGATTTTTTTCTGGGCTGTAGTAAGTTTTAGGTAGACAAGGTGGTTAGGAAGCTCTAGCCACTTTAGCATGTGGAGAGAGGTGCAATGATGGGAGGAGTGTTTAGATTTAGTAGCGAATTTAGCAATTTTGTTGTAGTAGATTTCTAGTTTTGAGGTGATGGTAATAGAAAGATTGGTAAGAAGTAGAGCATCGTACAATAGTGATGGTAGTAAATAGGTAGAAGCTAGCGTTTGCCTTGTAGATGGAGAGAGAAAGTGAGCGTTTCTATATAACATACCTAGCTTCGGATGTTTTTTTTTTTTTTTAATATTAAGTTGGACATGTGTATCGAATTTCAGGTGTTCATCAATGGTGGCCCCAAGACGTTTAGCAAAGGGGACAACGTCTGTAGTGGAGTTGGCATGGCTGATGATATTGAAGGATTGTTTGTCAACTGTGACAGTTTTTGAGGGAGAGAAAAGAAGGATTTTGGATTTATTGGCATTAAGTGAGAGATGGTTTTGAAGCATCCAGTGCTCAGTTGTTGTAAAGGCCAATTGGGTTTTTGCCTGGAGCTCAGTGAGACTAGGAGCAGAGCAGACTAAAGTGGAGTCATCTGCATATTGCACTATTTTAGTGTTAGGAATGGCAGTGTGAAAATCATTGATAAATACATTAAAGAGCATTGGCCCTAGTATGGACCCCTGGGGAACCCCGGTAGAGGTAGGAAGGAAGGTTGAGGTACCAGTTTCCCATTTTACAACCTGGGATCTGTTAGAGAGATAACTGTGGAACCAAGTAAGGCAGTTTTGAGAGAGAATAAGGTTAGAGAGATGATTTAGAAGGTGGGTGTGGGAGATGGTATCAAATGCCTTGGATAGATCTAGGGCGATGGTGGAAACAATTTCTCCAGAGTCACGAGCAATATTTATTATGTCTAAAAAAAGAGAGGAGAGCAGTTACTGTACTATGGCCAGGACAGAAGCCATATTGGGTAGGGGTAAGGAGTTGATTATTGATGAGGAAGGGCATGAGATGAAGATGGATGCATTTTTCAAGGATTTTTGAGATTGGTGAAAGAATGGCTATGGGTCGGAAGTTGGAGATGTTATTATTTTTGCCTCCTTTGTGGAGGGGCAGGATAAAGGGTGCACTCCACAGTTTGGGGACATACGATTCCTGTATGGATCTATTGATGAGAATGCTAATGGGGATGGTGATACCATCTCCGGCAAGCTTTAGAAAGAGTGAGGGAATATTGTCAGGGGCATTGGGGCATGGCTTAAGTTTAGAGAGAAGTTTTTTGATGTAGGAGGTTGAGATGGGTTTTAGATAAAAAGTGGGGGGAGGATTGGGAGTGGGGGTGTGAGGAGAGGAAGGGGCAGTTGGATTGAGTGGAGGGGAGGAGATGTGGTTGGGGAAGGTCTTAGTGAGTTCAGCTATAGAGTTAGTAAAAAAGGAGTTGAAGAGGGTAGCAATTTCTGTATCAGTTTTTTTGTTGTCGGAACAGGGATTACTTTTGGTACTTGGATGCAAAAGAGAGTTAATGGAGTTCCAGAATTGTTTGGGATTTTTGGAGTGGGTAAACTGAAGTTCAATATAATATGATTTTTTGTCTTTTGTAACATGCTTTTTGGTTAGGTTGCGGTTTTTGTTGTAAAGTTTCCAGGTTTTTTTCTCTTTGTAGCATAAGTGTTTTGGTGTCTTTAGTTAGCCATGGCACGGAGTTGGGTTTTATTCATTTTGTTCTAGGTGGGGCTTGAGTGTTTAGGATGCTCAGGAAGGTCGTATTGAAGAAATCTATGGCTTTATCTAGTGGAAGAGTTTTTAGGTTGTCCCAATTCATTAGTTTAAGGGTTTCAGGGAATATAGAAGGGTTAAAATTTGTAAGTTTACGAGTATGGGTATATTGGTGTTGGTGAGGGGAGGAGTGGGTAACTCGGTGAATGATGCCTGGGAGATGGTCACTTATGGTGTCTGGTAATAAACCAGAGTATGAGATTTTATTAGGGTGGGAGACTAAGATCCAGTCCAGAGTGGATCCTGGGGAGTTGTTTCTATTAGGTCTGGTAATACCATTTATTAGCAGAGTGAAATTAAGAAGATTGATAGATAGGGAGGGATTGTTGTTATTGTTTCTATTCCAGTCAATATTCACATCACCTAATATGTATGTCTCAAGCTTAATGTTAGTTGAGGCCCATAGAAGAATGTTTTCTAGAGTGGTAGTATTATTTCCAGGGGGGATATAGCTGGCCATAACACAAATACTTTTACAGTTATTCAGTTTGAGAATTCCTATGACTAGCTAAGCATTGCTGAACTGAGGAATAGGGTTTTGGGAAGGAGAGAGATTCAGTAGGCTAGTATAGATTAAGGCTACTCCTCCTCCTTTTTTATTTTGGCAGTCACATCTGAGTGCTTGAAAGCCAGGGGGTAAAATCTCAGAGTCAGTAATGTGGGGTTGTAGCCATGTCTTTGAGACTGCTACTATATCTGGTGTAGTATGATTTAGCCAAGCATAGAATAGTGCTATTTTGTTTTTTATACTTTGGGTGCTAATGGTAATTAGCTTGAGGCATTTGTGGTTGGTAGCATTTGGAGAGATAGGGGGAGAGTGATTGCTATTAATCTTTGGTCCAGGGTTGGGGTGAATGTCTCCTGCTAGGACAAGCCAGTTAGAGGAAGAGAGAAGCAGGATCTTTGGTTTGCAACTTATCATTTGTGGGAAGAAAAACATCACTTTTGGTGTAAGATGCTTTGTTGAGTAGGCTAAACGTTTTAGCTTAAAATAGTGAAGTGGGTTAGGGTTGTACTAGTGAGGGGGATATGTTGTGAAAGTGGGACGTGATGAGGTTGGGATGGGGGAGAGTAGTAGAGGTAGGGGTGGAAAAGAAGGGGGTAATTTGAAAGAGGAATAGGAGGTGGCATTGAAGACAGTTGTTAGGAGAAGAATGCTTATAGAAGAGATAAGAAATGTGTGTGGAAGTGGAGGAGTCATTCTTAACTAGGATAGAATAAGTTAGGAGGAGGCAGAAGGATGATAGGTGAGTGATTGAGTGAAAGGAAATAGGAGTACAGCTGAGAGTACAGGAAGGAGAATGATACAGATAGGAGAGGGATATTTATAGCACTTTTATTGTCTGCTGCATACTTTTTACTGTATTTTATAGCAATAATCTAATCTGCACAGTTGTACTAAAATTTACTGCCTCACAGGGCCTGATAAATAAGGTTTTTACTGTCACACTGTTTGTAAATTTTTTCTAGCTAGTTTTGTTCTGATTTCTTGCCAAGGAGTGTATCATATAATTGCTCTGTTTGCAGTTAAACACATTCTCTAGAGTCTCCTTGCTCCTTTATCTGTTTAAAACCTTTCATTTAAAGGCTCACTGCTGTTTCTCTGTTGTGATAAACATTTATGTAGTGTTTTCTGCCTAAGTAGTGTTAGGTAGTAGCTGGAGCATTGTTCATATTCAGGCTTGTCTTCTGGGCCTAGTTGCTTGTTTGCAGAGGCTGTGCGTCTGAGCACATGTTCCAGGCCATCTTAGTTTAGCAAAAACCATTTTGCATTTCAGTGAGAGTGTAATGTTTATGGTCACTGGCTGATTGGGGTTACCTGGACTATGGCTTGGAGTAAGCACCTCATTGGCTCTTTTGCCTTTTTTTTAAAGCTGTTTTAAGTTTCAACTTTCTGTTATTTAAGAGGTTACCTTGTGAGTGTTTCTGCCATTTTACAAAGTGCTAATTGAAGGAAAGACATTGAGCAAAACTCTGCTCTGTGATAACTTTAAGTATCCTGTTTTTTGTTTATTTTTACGAGTTATTGCTTATAGATACTTATTGCACTTTTGTCTGCTGCATACTTTATACTGTATTTTATAGCTATAAACTAATCTGCACAATTGTCCTAAAATTTTCTGCCTCACGGGGCCTGATAAATAAGGTTTTTACTGCCACACTGTAAATCTTTTCTAGCTAGTTTTTGTTATGATTTCCTGCCAAGGAGTGTATTATATAACTGGTTTAGTTTTCCACCCTCCCTCCCTATTGGTATCTTGTTTTTATACTTGGTGGCTTTGTAGTTGCCCACCCCTACTGTAAATTTGATCTGGGACACTTTTCCCAGTATAGTGTCATTAGCTCATTCTACCTAATACAGAGAGAACATCTGAGAAGGCCAACCCACTTAGTTTCTTAACCTTGAATTATCTTCTTCTCCTCCTTCCTCCCTTTCCACTTTACTAAAAAAACAAAAAAAATGCAAACTTTTAAGCCTGTTTCCTGCCTTTCCTGTAACAAGTCTAGTCCAGATACGGACTTGCTGTATCCAGGACTGTTTGTAAGCTTCTAAGCCCCTCCACACCTCACTGTGTTGGAGGGGAGACTTCTAGCTTATCAGTGAGAGTGGTAAGCACTAGGTAGTCTATCTACCAAAAAATGAGTGGTTTCTGGCTCAGAAATTGTAGTATATTGGCTGTCTAGGCAGTTTTTCCATCTCTTTCAATTTTCTGGTTTAAAAGTCCGCGTTTGGGCCCCCCCCTTTCCTGTAACTAGTCTAGTCCGGATACAGATCTGCTGTATCCAGGACTGTTTTTAAGCTTCTAAGCAGTGTCAAAGTCTGCTCTTCAATTTTTCCCTTAGATGTACTAGTTGTCTCCTTTCCTGCACTTTTACTAGCTTATTAATCTAGCACTTTACCGGACTTCTTGTAGCAATTATTGTAGCACACAAAAGTGCTACCAGCACTAAACGTTCTACAAGGAAACATCTCCAGCACTTATTAATGCCGACCCCTCAGGCATGTCTAAAGGTCAGTTCCCTGTGCTTTCTCCTATTAACCTGGTGAACTTGGGCATCCTTAGGCAATGTAGCAACTGCCTCATGTACACTGACAATCCTCTCCTCTTACCTCCCAACACTCAGATTTGCGAGAGATGCATTTATATATCCACACTGGAAGCCATGCACTCTCCAGCCAAGACAGGAATAGCTGGTCAAGAGGAGAAGGTCAACACTTGCACCACACCACATTGAACACATAGCCCTCTAGAACACACACCAGCACTGCCTTTACATAAAAAAACAAACCGCACACCCACCTTCGTGGAGAGTCTCAATAAAAATCTACCTAAACAGCAGAGACCTCCAAGGCAGAAACACACATGACCACCACAGCACAACACTAATCACAAGACACATAACTCTCCTAAACAGTGTGCCACTCAACCAAAGCCCCAAAGGCAAAACAGCATGTCCACATTAGTCATAGGTGACTCGATAAAGAGGCACACTGATGTCCCACTCACTAGGTTGAATAAGGAGAAACTAACAGTCAGCTGCCTGTCAGGCACAAGGATCCGCTACATAACACATGCACTCAGGTCCCTCAACAATGGGTACAAATATGACTCTGACATTGTACATGTTGGTGTAAGTGACCTGAGACATACCTCGATGGACTACATGAAAAGAGACATGGAGGATCTCATTATTATGTAGCCCAGACAGGTATGACCCTAGCCCTGAGCAGCATCCTACCATCACCCAGAATGATACCACAGTAGAAGCAGAAAATGACTGATTTCAATGATTGGCTAAGTTTCTGGTGTCATTCTAAGGGGATCCAGTATCCATCTGCCTGGGATGACATGACTGACAGACCTCGATGCTTTGCTAGAGATAACCTGCATCTGTCACCTCTGGGCTTCCGGATACTGGTCAAGGCTCTTGCCACCCCTATAGTGCCTTTTTTAGTCGGTGTTCCAAAGACCAAATTACTACCATAACAGCTACAAACAAATGCAATCTGAGGGTCATGCTGCTGAACGCTAGAAGTCTAAATCTCAAAATACACTCACTCGAAGCGCTCCTTAAAATGGAGAACATCGACATGTGTGCCGTAAGAGAGACCTGGTTCAAGACAGCACCACTGCACTACCAGGCTATAACTCATTCTACACCTTTTGGCCCCAGAACTTGGACTGAAGTGCCAAAGGCAGTGGCGTTTCCATATTCATAAGGGATGAGCACACCCACAAACTGGTAGCCCAACATAACGCAACTGAGATACTTCAGGTGCAGATAATACTGGGTAAGACACAGATTCAGGCCGTAGCCTGCTATAGGTCTCCAACCATGTCCCAAGACTCACACTCCATGTTCTTAAGCACCCTGGAGAACATTAAGGTCCAACCAAACACTCTCATACTGGGCGACTTCAACTACCCCTCCTATAAATGGGAAAACTACTCATGTACCAATACACTTGCTCAACATTTCCTGGAATTCATTAATTCCAATGCCCTGGACCAGCTCGTTCTTACCTCCACTAGAGGTAGCAACATCCTTGACCTGGTCATTACTAACATGGGCGACCGTTGCTCTACACCAATAGTCAACTCCTCACTGGTTAGATCCGACCACAAACTAATCACCTTGGAAATCCACATCACCCCCCCCCCCCCACAAAGGTAACCACCATGAAAAAATGTTCCAAAGCTAACTTTGGGCTCCTAAAAACAGAGGTGGCTAACTTCACTGCATGGAGATCAGTTGCATGACTGCCGAATCATACACCAATGCACTGTATGAACATGTAGACAAATGCATGGATCTCGCCAAACCCAGTAGAACCAAGACACTCTCCTCCAAAAAAAGGAAGCCAATCTGGTGGCCCCCTGCCATAAACAAACTCTACAACAGGAGGAGGAGGAAACCGATGCGGAATAAGGTGAAGTCCCAAGACTGGAAATGCTCCCTTATCATCCTCAACAAAAAGTTGAGATCCCTCATCAAATCCTCTAAAGCTAACTATGAAAACAGAATTGCAGCAGATAGTAAAGATAACCACAAGGCCTTCTATAGTTATGTTAAGAATCTCCATGGCAATACCCAGATTTGCTGGTACTTCTTATACCGAGCTAACAGATACTGCCAATATACTGGCAGACAGATTCAGTGCCAACTTTACCCCCCCCCCCCGGGACCAGTCACAATACCAGTAGATTGCCAGGCACCCAGTATTACTGCTGCACATGTTAAAACAGCACTGTCCAAGGCCAAAAATACAGCTTCTACGGGACCTGACCATATCCCTGGATACATCACCTGTATTCTGTGTTCAATCACAGCCTCACCTCAGGTTTTGTCCCTACCGAATGGCGCACTGCTACAGTCATCCCTCTCCACAAAGGAAGAGCGACTACAGACCTTGGGAACTATCGCCCCATTAGCTTGACAAGTCTGATATGCAAAGCTATGGAATGCATCATTATGGATCTAATAAACAAGGATATAGGGAATCTCCAAACTCTGGATCCCACACAGTTTGGTTTGATGAAGGGAAGATCATGCCTGCTCAACTTGGTCAACTTCTTTGATTCAGTCATCAGACCTGTGGATGAAGGCAAGGTGGTTCATACAGCCTACCTTGATCTGGCCAAGGTCTTTGATACCATTCCCCACACAGGAATCATAGAAAAACTCACTAAGCTAAGCATCAACCCCTACATCATTAGGTGGGTTGCAAACTGGCTCACAGGTAAGACCCACAGTGTGAAAGTAGCTGTCTCCAAGTCACACTATCGGCCAGTCATGAGTGGAGTCCCACAGGGTTCAGTCTTGGGTTGACTCCTGTTTAATCTACTTCTCTGAAGTCCAGGTCAACATGAAGGGACTCTAGCTGACAAAGTTCGCAAACAATTGCATGTTGGGAGCTATTATTAACTCCCCAAGTGATGCTGACAACCTACAGAAAGGCCTCACTGAGACCAACGACTGGTGTCAGAACTATGGCCTTAAGCTCAATGCCAAAAAAATGTGTCGTCATCCCCTTTGGGAAAAACCCAGTTCCTATGAATTACCACATTGATGGTAGTCCACTGAATACAGAAGGCATTATAAGAGATCTGGGAACACAGGCTGACAGCAACCTCTCTTTTGACCACCACATTGCCACTATGGTCAGAAAGTCCTTCTACGTGGCACATCTTATTACTAAGGGTTTTGCATCCAGGAAGAAAGACATCACTTTCTCCCTCTCTTCTTCCCTCATTAGGTCAGTCATGGAGTACATTGCCCCATTTGGCATGCACCTCACTAAACACCTGCAACAACTGGAGAGGCTGCAAAAGTATCTCACAAAAAGGACCTTAGGCCTTAAATATTTGTCCTATATGGACAGACTAAAAAAAACTCCCAACTATTCTCTGTCTCATATCTCCTACTTAGTTACAAAGCCATGTCTGACCCGGCTCTGTTAGAAATGCTACATCTTAAGAAATCCCAATCCTTCCACACCACACGCTCCAGAGACCTCAACCTCATTATCACAATCAACAGAACATGCTGGAAGGACAGGTTCATAACCCAGAGACTGCCCATGCTATGGAACAGGCTTCCCATACATGTCAAGCAGAGCACCTCACTGGCCCTCTTCAAGAGAAATATTGATGAGTGGATGGGAAATAGACAATTCACTCCACTGCCTTTACTTGACAGAGGCAATGGGAACTAAGGTCAGGTAGCACAATGTCGGGGTAATCCTATGGGCTAGGCTTGTAAAACCTCCAGAGCCATTAGCCCAGTACACACCTATGAACCTATGTGTACATACAAAGCTACCTTAAAATAACTGTAAAAATTGTGCCTTTATTTTAATCTGTATGCATCCTGTATTTTTTATATTATATATTCTTTACGTATTTTAAAATGTATGCATCCTATCTTTTCTATATTTATTTTGTATTTTGTCTACATTGTACTTAATGCAATTATACTACATGGAGCTTTTCTCCCCAGGTCTCCACTGAAAAAGAATGTGTGTCCACTTGGACTTTCCTGGTAAACAAATGTAAAATAAATCAATACAAAATAAATTTCTGAATGCTGGTACAGAAATAAGAAATGGATTTTAGCACTTGTTTTGCTCTTCAGTGAGGTGCCCAAATATATGACTTCTTAATGCCACCATAAAAAAAAACAGTTAGGCCAGACATGTCCTGGTGATTCTTCAAGGAAGGGCTGCAAACCACCTCTATCAGTAGGGCAGTATCCATTGGAGAAACCCCCATGTCTGCAAAAGTTCCAAACTGCTGTTTTGAAGTGGGACTGTTTGGAATTCCCGAACCACATTTTTTTCGTCCCTTCTGATTCATAGCATAGCATCTTTGTGGAGTAGTAAACTTAACCCCAACAGCTATGAACATTTTGCCTTCTTATTTGCGTTGCTGCAACCTGTTCTTCACACAGCATCTCAAATAAAGAGGACCCATCATATGGGGTACTGGCAAAGGTCACAATGAAGTGTTGCATAAATCCAGAGCCAGTGAGTGTTAGCTAGGCATGCCTTCTCATGGAGATGTCTGACCCTTCTGCTCTCCTTGCTCCAACTGCCACATTGTGTAGAAACCTCAAAGACAGCACTGTAATGGTGTTCACTACCTCCACCTCTTTGTGTGCAGTAACCTTTTAGGTTCTCTAGGATTTTGTCTGCTATATTCCAAACAAATCTGATCATATATGCCAAGTACTTAAGTGCTTTGGCAAAGAAAGTACTAAATGTGTTCACTCTCTTTTCATCTGACGTTTGGATCACTTGGGCTTCTTTGGAAGTCTCTGTTCTCAAAAGCCACCAAAACAATGAAGAGAAAATTCTGCCAGGCCCTCACCGTGTCCTCTAATCAACCAAATCAATCACTCTCTCTGGAGGAGGAATCATCCAAGATGTAGGCAGAGCGAAGTGACTCCTGGAGAATCTCTTCTACAGTGGAAGTGGAGACAGTGGGCTAAGATCCCATCCCTTGCATCATTTCAAGGACCTTTCTGAATTTGGGGGACTTCGGGCGGAGACTGGATAAAGCCTCCACTGACAAGATCCATGTCTGGGCTGGGGGAGAATCCCTCCTCTAGCACATCCTCCTCCTTGAATGCTTGAAGTAGAGTCATCCAAGTGCTTGTGCAAATGTTCTTTTCCAAACTCTTGTAGCCTGATGAGTCTCTTAGGCAGCAGGACCTGGTGGGATAGTAATGACTAATGCAAGGTCCAGACTGGATGATGTTGCAGGTTTAGAGCTGCTGTGGATGGTACCAGCTCCAAAGCAGTACAACTAATAGGCTTCCTTGTAATCAACTCCACTCCTCATAGCAATAAGTGCCAAGACTACTGGTACTGACAGAACTTGCACCACCATCCACACTGATACTGAAGCAACAGCAAGCTCCATCTGGACCAGAGTTAATGCCTGATACTGAGAAATTCGACACAGAGGAATCAAATATCAGTTGCATCAAAACCATGAATTGCCCCAAGGAGGTCGGCACTGATCTTAGCAGTAACCAGTTGACATAAACAACCTCAGGCTTCATTGCTCTCATCTTCAAAAACCATAAGAACAATGACAGAAAAAACAACCATGCTCTGGATATGAAAACTGCTGCAATTTAATGTCTTCTGGTACCTCGGCTATACAAGCCTTCACAGGAATAAATTCACAACATACAGCAGTACTTTTTATAAAAGCATCACTTAAATAATTAATCCATTAACTTTTTTTTGAAAGTTTTTTTTAAAGAACCATGATACATTACATTTACATACATTTATAAGCTAAGATTCATTTCTAAATTCAAGCCCCTAGGGGCAAGTGTGCCAAAATTCAGTATAAATCTACTTTCCAAATTTAATAGCTTTTGAGTATAGTTACAGTACAGTTTTGTACCTACTATAAATGTAGATGTTCGAGTGTTCATCCTGCTGCAGTCATCACACTTGGGTTATCCTGCCGTCAGGCAGTCAAGCAGTCGGCCTGAGTTCCAAAGTCTTTCTTCAGTTTTTTGCCCCCAATAGGTAGGCAATATATATATATATATATATATATATATATATATATGTATATGTATAGAGCTATATAAAAAAATACATATAAAAATAAAACAATACTTTCAGGCACAAGCAAATATACCACAGAGGTTGTATAAGATAGAGTGGTATAGATAAGTCCAGCTAGTTCAGAGGGGATGGAGGGAGGATAACCTGGACTGCAGCAGGGTTAACACTCGAACATCTACATTTATGGTAGGTACAAAAAGTACAGTTTTGTACCTACCATAAATGTAGATGTCTGATAGATATGCAACTGCAGTCATAACATATGGGTTGTCCTGCCTCAGGCAGCCCTCGGTCGGCCAGATTCCAAAGTCTGGGTCCGACGTCGGCTGATGTCGCATTTCTCTCCGACGTCAGAGCGGCTGGAGTATATAAGCATCAGTCAACGCCATTTTCTTCAGTGTTTCTTGCCCCAGATGCCAGGTGCCCTCCAAGGAAGGCTGTAATCAAATTGGAAGACAAAAACAGGATTCCAGACAAAAAAGTAAGCAATAAACAGATACACCATAACAGATATCCCCAGCTAAGAGAAACAGGGATAGGAGTGGACCCAAGGCATAGAGGGGTATGGAGGGAGGGAAAATCCGACTGCAGTTGCATATCTATCGGACATCTACATTTATGGTAGGTACAAAACTGTACTATGTCCTTCAAGAATGCAACTGCAGTCATAACATATGGGTAGAATAACATAGCTTAGCTGGGGGAGGAGGAATGCTCTAGGAAAGAGATGGTGTGGCAATCAGACCCTGCAGGACTGCCGAAGCAAAACCTGCTCTGGATCTGGAGTATAAAGGGAGATTGTAGTGTTTGGAGAATGCATGCACGGAGCTCCATGTAGCAGCTTCTAGAATGTCTTTTGTAGGCACCCCTCTTAAGAATGCTGTAGAGGTGGCTGTAGCTCTGATGGAGTGTGGTCTGACATTGGCTGGAACATTCTTCCCATGGAAGAAATAACAAAATTTGATGCAATGTCCAATCCATTTTGAAATAGTCTGTTTGGAAATTGCTTTTCCTTGTACTCCAGGGGCGTAAGCTACAAAAAGCTGATCAGACTTCCTACTGGGCTTGGTCCTGTCCAGGTAGTAGCGAAGTTGTCTGTGAATGTCCAAGGTATGCAACAGTCTTTCCCCTTTGTTCTCAGGATTGGGGAAGAAAGCAGGCAGGTGAATAGCTTGATTTAAAGAAACCCTAAATACCACCTTTGGCATAAAAGTAGGGTTGGTTCTTAAGGAGACCCTGTCTCTGTGAAAGATTATGAACGGTGGTATTGCCATTAGGGCCTGTAGTTCCAAAACCCTTCTTGCTGAGGTAATTGCCAACAGGAAAGCTGTCTTCCATGAGAGAAATTGTAAGTCCACTGAAGCTGCTGGCTCAAAAGGAGGTAGAGTCAGTTTTTCTAGTACAAAGTTGAGGTCCCACACTGGCACTGGAGGCTTTCTTGGTGGCTTGATGTTCTCGATTCCCCTGAGGAATTGCCTTAACAAAGGATGTGAAAACACAGGCGGATCAGTGTTATATCTAGCTGAAATAGCTGAAGCATGTATCTTTATGGAAGAATATGAAAGTCCATCCCGCAGCATATCTGCCAAATATTCCAGGATGAGTGGGATGTTCAATAATGATGCATCATGTCCCTTGCTGATATTCCAAATACTGAATCTCTTCCATTTTGCTAAGTAAACCTTTCTGGTGGATGGTCTTCGAGCTTCTGTTAATATCCGCTGAACTTCCTTGGAGAGAGATAGATTGAGGTTATTCATGGGATCTCCCAGGCTGTTAGCTGCAGTGTCTGAAGGTTTGGATGCACTGTTTTGAAGTTGCATTGAGTCAAATGTAGGGGCCATTGTGTGAAGATTTTCGGATGTAACCTCCACTCGTGTGGATCTATGAAATTCCTGCTTAGGCTATCCGCCAGCACATTGTCTTTGCCTGGAACAAACTGGGATTGCAACTGTATGTTTAAGCTCAGTGATTTTTCCCAAAGATTCATTGTCAGTCTGCAAAGGGGGTAAGAATGAGTGCCCCCTTGCTTGTTTATATACCACATCACAGTGGTGTTGTCTGTCCATATCAGTAAGTGGCCTTGCTGAAGTTGTTGTCGAAAGGCCTCGATGGCATGCATTACTGCCAGCATTTCCTTTTGGTTTATATGCAGATGTGTTTCCTTTGGAGACCATTGTCCTTGTATACATCTGCCCTCCATGTGCGCCCCCCATCCAAGGTCTGAGGCGTCTGTGGTCATGGTCTGTGTTATCTGAGGTTTTTTGAATGACATACCTGTGTTTGCCTGGCTTACCGAGGCCCACCATAGGAATTCCTTTTGTAGGCATGGAATGAGTGGTATGGTTGTCTCTAAGTTGTTGCTGTGTCGAGACCATAGGCTTTTTAGGTACCATTGAAGCTTTCTCATGTGTAGTCTTGCTAATGGAACCAGGAGAATGCAGGATGCCATGTAACCCAGGGCCTGTAGGAACCTCCTTGCAGTCATCTGGGTGAGTTTTGCCAAACCTTTGAAATAATGAGTTAACTTTTCTTGCTGGTCTTCTGTCAGGTAAGCCATTTGAGAGGCTGTGTCTAGATTGGCTCCTAAGAAGGTTATTTGCTGGGATGGCTGAAGTCTTGACTTTTGGAAGTTGACTGAGTATCCCAGAGCCTGAAGCAATTGTATGACATAGTTCAAGTTTTTTGTCAATATCAATTTGTCGTCCGCTTGTATGAGGCAGTCTTCCAGGTATGGGTAAATTTGGATCCCCTGGAGCCTGCAATGAGCAATTACTGAAGCCAGGCATTTTGTGAATACTCTGGGCGCAGTAGATAAGCCAAATGGCAATGCTGAGAATTGATAATGCTCTGGCCCTGCAAGAAATCTGTTGTCATAGTTTGCCTGGCTGTGAGTAAGGTGAAAGGCTGACCCTTCTTGAGGTGACATGCCTGTGCCCACCACAGAAACTCCTGTTGAAGGCAGGGAATAAGTGGTATCATTGCTTCCAAGCTGTGGCCGTGCTGAGTCCATACGTTTTTCAGGTACCATTGTAATTTCCTCATATGCAGTTTTGCAATTGGTATTAGTAGTATGCAAGATGCCATGAATCCCAAGGCCTGCAGAATTTTTCTTGCAGGGAGTTGGGTCTTTGTTGCCATTATTTTGAAGTATTGAGTCAACTGTTGTTGCTTGTCTGGCATGAGATAAGCCATCTGGGCCGTTGTATTCAAGCTGGCACCCAGGAATATTATGTTTTGTGAGGGCACTAGTTTTGATTTATTTTCGTTTACTGTGTACCCTAGGCAACTTAGAAGGTGTTTGACAAATGCCAGATGCTTTAAAAGAATGTCCTTGCTTTCTGCTTGAATAAGGCAGTCATCCAGGTATGGGTATATTTGAATTCCTCTTTGTCTGCAGTATGCAATTACTGGTGCCAAGCATTTTGTGAAGATAAGCCAAAGGGCAGTGCAGAGAATTGATAATGGGTTGAACCTGCAATGAAGCGGAGGTATCTTCTGCAATTTTGTCTGATAGGGACATGCAGGTATGCCTCCTTGAGGTCCAACATTACTAGCCAAGCATTCTTGCCCAGCATGGGAAGAAGCTGCTGTAGTGTTAGCATCTTGAATTTTGGTACTTGTAGATAGGTGTTCAGAATTGAAAGATCCAGAATGGGTCTCCATGCTTTGTCTTTTCTTGGGACTAGAAAGAGTTTTGAGTAAAATCCTTGTCCTTGCTCCTGTGTAGGTACCTGTTTAATGGCTCTCATGTCCATGAGAGCTGTAATTTGTTTTTGTGCCTCTGCCCATTGATTTGGTGGCAGGTTTGGCATTCCTTTTATCCTTGGCAAGGTATGAAAGTGGAATCTGTATCCTTGTGAGACAATGTTTAGGACCCATTTGTCTTTTGTGATGATGTGCCAGTTGTCTGCAAAAAATGCTAATTTTCCTCCCAAGGGAGCTGCCAAGAGAGATTTGCTTGGTAGTTTGAGGACTGAGTCATTGTGTTTGTCTTCTGCTAGCTTGGGGCCTGTCTTCTCCACCTTTCTGGGTAGCAGTACCCCATTGGCAAGGTTTGTAAGGGCCTTGTGACTGACCTCTGCCCCTTGGGCATCTGTATTTGCCCCTCTGTGATCTGTCAGAAGCTGGAAAGGACCAGTTTTTTGTTGGCCAATTTCTGCTGAAATGAGGGGGTTGTACCTTTAAAAAATCCTTGACCGTCTGCATAGACTTTGTCTTATCTTCCATTTTCTTTAAAACCTCTTTTGCTTTGACACCAAATAATACATCCTGCTGTAAAGGTGCATCCAATAATTTTGCTTTAACATGATCAGGTAGGGTTTGTTCTTTTAACCAAGCATGTCTACGTATGACAGACCCAGTAAAGTACAGTTTTGTACCTACCATAAATGTAGATGTCCGATAGGAATGCATCTGCAGTCTTCACAAATGGGTTGTCCTGTCGTCAGGCAGCCCTTCGGTCGGCCGGATTCCAAAGTCTGGGTCTGGCTTCGGCTGGTGTCGCACTTCACCCGACGTCATTGCGGCAGTTCTTCGGGTATAAAGGCATCAGCCGACGCCATTTTTCTCAGTGTTTCTTGCCCCAGATGCCAGGTGCCCTCTTGGATGGCTAAATTTGGATAAATGCCAAAGTTTCCAAATAGTAGAGAGCAAACACACAAAATAAGCATGTATGTACATATATACAAACAAATACACCATAATAGATCCCCCCCAAGCTAGCTGAAGGTTGGCAAATACCCTAGGAGTACCTCAGCGGGGAAGGAGGGAGGGTAATCCTGACTGCAGATGCATTCCTATCGGACATCTACATTTATGGTAGGTACAAAACTGTACTATGTCCTTCAAGGATGCATCTGCAGTCTTTACAAATGGGTAGAATACCATAGCTAAACTAGGGGAGGAGGAATGAGTAGAGATTATGGTGTAGTTAGGATCCCTTGCAAAACAGCAGTGGCAAAACCAGCTCGGGATCTAGAGTATAAAGGTAAATTATAATGCTTGGCAAATGTATGCACGGAGGTCCACGTAGCAGCCTCTATAATGTCCTTGGTAGCCACTCCTCGTAAGAAAGCTGTGGTAGTGGTTGTAGCCCTTGTGGAGTGAGGCCTGATGTTCTCTGGAGTTTTCTTTCCATGATAGGAGTAACAAAACCTAATGCAATTTCCTATCCATTTGGAGATTGTCTGTTTTGAAATTGGTTTTCCTTCCTTCCCTGTTGCATATGCTACCAGAAGCTGGTCAGTTTTTCTATTGGTTTTTGTCCTGTCCAGGTAGTAGCGTAATTGTCTATGCACATCCAAGGTATGTAGTAGCCTTTCTCCCTGTTCTGTGGGTTGGGGAAGAATGTAGGAAGGTGGATAGCCTGATTTAAAGAGACTCTGGATACCACCTTAGGCATAAATGTAGGATTTGTTCTCATGGACACTCTATCTTGATGGAAGATCAGGAAGGGTTGCACTGCCATTAATGCCTGTAGTTCAGAGACCCTTCTTGCTGAAGTTATTGCCAGCAGGAATGCAGTCTTCCAGGATAAGTATTGTAATTCTGCTGTTGCTGCTGGTTCGAAAGGGGAAGTGTCAATTTTTCTAGCACAAAGTTCAAGTCCCATGCTGGTAATGGAGGTTTCCGGGAGGTTTCACATTTTAATTCCTCTCAGAAACTGTCTGAGCAGAGGATCTTGAGAAGACAGGAGGATCCAAGCTGTATTCTGCTGAAATAGCTGAGGCATGTATCTTGATGGAAGAGTAGGACAGGCCTGTATGGAAGAGCTCTGACAAGTACTCCAGGATGTTGGCTATGTTCACCAGTGTCACTTCTTGCCCCTTTGCAGTACTCCAAGTGAGATATCTTTTCCATTTTGCTGCATAATTCTTTCTTGTTGAAGGTCTTCGAGCCTCCAGGATTATGTCCTTAACCCTTTGGGATAAATTTGGGTTAATTGTTGTCATGTAATGTTCCAGGCAGTTAGCTGCAGTTTTCAGGTTTGGATGCAGGATGTTGAAGTTGTTCTGTGTTAACAGTAATGGGATCAGGGGCAGTGTCCATATTTGTTCCTGGGACATGCTCCTCAGCAATGGATACCAATGTTGTCTTGGCCAGTCTGGAGCTATCAGAATGATCCTCGGATGTTCCTCTTTGATCTTCAGAAGCACCTTGTGCATCAAAGGAAGTGGTGGGAATGCGTATGCTATCAGGTTTTTCCAACTGAAAGATAGGAGTCCACCTTCCAAGCAAGTGGGTGGTACGTCCTTGTGCAGAATTTCTTTAGCTGGTGATTGAGTGGGGATGCAAACAAGTCTATTTGTGGTAATCCCCATTCTCTTGTGATGGCTTTGAAGATGTCCGGATGCAGCATCCATTCGTGGGCATCTGTGGTAGTTCTGCTTAATATGTCTGCTAGAATGTTTTCCTTCCCTGGTACATAAATTGCTTGTAACTGAATGTTGTAGCTCAGAGCCACATCCCATAGGTCCAGTGCCAGCCGGCATAGAGGATATGAGTGTGTGCCTCCCTGTTTGTTGATGTACCACATAACTGTGGTGTTGTCTGTCCTTATCATCAGCTGACCTTCTTGGAGAAAAGGTTTGAAGGCCTGGATTGCCAATTTTACTGCCATCATTTCTTTTAGATTTATGTGCAGGTGCAGCTGGTCTTGAGTCCATAGGCCTTGAATGCACCTGTCCAGCATGTGTGACCCCCAACCAAGGTCTGAGGCATCTGTCGTGATGGTTTGAGTTGGTTGGCTTTTGCAGAAGGGCAATCCTGAGTTTGATTGGCAGGCCCGAGCCCACCATAGGAACTCTTTCTTCAGGCAGGGAATCATTGGAATTTTGGTTTCTAGGCTGTGCTTGTGTTGAGACCACAAATTCTTTAGGTACCATTGTAGCTTTCTCATATGCAGCCTGGCATGAGGGACCAGTATTATGCAGGATGCCATGAAGCCTAGAGCTTGCAGCACTTTTCTTGCAGTTAGATGGTTCTGCTTTGTTAATGCCAAGAAGTAGAGAGGAAGCTGCTCTTTCTTTTCTGCAGTCAGGGATGCCATTTGATTTGATGTGTCCAGTTCTGCACCCAGAAAGGTTATTCTTTGGGATGGAATCAGCCTTGACTTTTTTATATTGACTGTATATCCCAGGGCTTGCAGCAGGTAAATGACTCTTTGTAGGTCTTCTGTTCGTTTTATTTTGTTGTCCGCTTGTATCAGGCAGTCGTCCAGGTAGGGATAGATTTGAATCCCCTGAAGTCTGCAATGAGCGATTACTGATGCCAGGCATTTCGTGAACACTCTGGGCGCAGTAGATAAGCCAAAGGGCAATGCTGAGAATTGATAATGCTCTGATCCTGCAAGAAATCTGAGGTATCTTCTGCAAATTGGTCTTATGGGGGTGTGCAGGTATGCCTCCTTGAGATCTAGAGTTACCAGCCAAGACTCCTTGCCCAGCATGGGAAGAAGCTGCTGTAGGGTCAGCATTTTGAATTTTGGAACAATGAGGAATGTGTTTAAAGCGGACAGGTCTAGAATAGGCCTCCATTTGTTTTCTTTTCTTGGTACCAGGAAGAGTCTGGAGTAAAATCCCTTTCCTTGCTCCAAAGGTGGTACCTTTTCCACAGCTCGCATTCTTAGTAATTGAGATATTTGCTTTAGAGCTTCTGTCCTTTGAGTAGGTGGCAGGTTTGGCATTCCTTTTTTGCTTGGTAGAGTATGGAAATGGAACCTGTAACCTTGGTCTATAGTTTGCAAAATCCATTTTTCTCTTGTGATGCAATGCCAGTTCTTTGAAAATAAGGTTAGCTTTCCGCCTAAGGGTGCTTCTAGTTGTTCCCTGGTAGGCGGTGCCACCGTCAAGTCACTGTGATTGAGTTGTTGTAGTGGTGGTGGTTGCATCCGTGCCTCGCTGGTTGTTACCCTGCCACTGGCGTCCCCTGTAGGCACCCCTGGTTTGGTTTCTGCCTCTCGAGCGCCTATTCCTGCCTCTTTGTGCCCTAGAGGAGTCTGGAAAGGACCAATTCTTGGAGGGCCAGTTCCTGCTAAACCTTGGAGGTTGAACTTGTAAGAAATCTTTCACTGTTTGTACAGATTTTGCCTTCTCTTCCATCTTTTTTAGTACCTGTTGCGCAGGGGAACCAAATAAACTGACCTTGTCCATAGGTGCATCCAAAAGCTTTGATTTAACATGGTCTGGTAATGCCTGTTCTTTCAGCCATGCATGCCTCCTGATAACTGTGCCAGTCATGGCTGATCTAAAGGAAGCCTCCAGTGCATCATAGCCACATTTTAAATAATGGTTACTAACCTGCTGTATGTTATGTACCATTTCTTGAACATATTTCTTATCTAAAGATTCTTCAGAGGACAGTTTTTTAGTCAACTGGTCAAGCATAAACTCTTGGTATTGAATCATATGAAATTGGCAGTTCAAAGCTCTAGCTGACAAAGTAGCAGAGGTGTAAACTTTTACCCCATCTCTCTAAGGACCTGGATTCCCTTTCAGAGGGAGGGCTTTTAGTGGAAGTAGCTGCTACAGCTTTAGGACCCTGGGAGATAGTCTCTGGATCTGCAAAAGGAGCCTTATATAAATGGTGATGAGTGTCCGGGACCCTGTAGAACCTATCGGGCTTAGCAGGAGCCGGAGGTAATGAATCAGGAGCAGTGCAAGCATCATTAAATGCATCATCAACAACAGAAAGAACTGGAGGAATAGCTAAAGGCCTATGCTGTGGCAAATGTAGAAAGGTCCTAAGCCTTCTTCTGGAGTCTGAGAAATCTTGGCCCTGCCACTGAAATTGTTCCCTCATAGCATGCAAGGTTTCCCCAAAGGAAAATTCCTCAGGAGGAGAGGCTGAAGGGATGGACTCCTCAGCATCAGAGTCTTCGTAAGGAGAATAAGCAGCCTCAGGAGGGTCTGTATGTTCTGAGTCATCAGAGGAATCATCTGTGGATACTGGCTCAGGGGCTCTGCTCTAGGCCTTTTTCTGGAGGAGGAGAGAGGCCCTGTCTGGATGAGGTTGGGCTCCACGAATTAAAGAGATGAGATCCTCAGCCAAAGTTAGCATATGGGAGCTGGTGCTGGGCCTGAGAGAGGGGGGCTTGGCAGGCACCGTTTTTGAAGCTTTGGCTGCTTTAGCCCTGGCAAAGGCCTTAATAGACATTGCTGCAGGAGGCCTAGCAGCTCCACGTGCAGGGGTAGAAATATCCAGGGGAATGGTATCTGATAAATCCTGTGAAACCGCAACAGAAGGTTGGATTTCAGAAGCCGTTTCTACCAGGTTAGAAGAGGCCTCGGTAGAAGGCATGATTTCGGCTGAAGAAAGAACCACTTGCTCGGTTTCGGTCGAAACAGAGACACTGGCGGTTTGCTTAACCACGGTTTCGGCCGAAACCGCGGACCGCGAGTGTCGGTCCTTTTCTTTGCGTTTTTTGGTACTTTGCGAAGTCGGAGGATCCGACGGCATAATATATGCAAAATTGGAGCCGAAAATCTGTTCGGCAAACTCCGACCGACGTCTAAGCGTCCGTCGGTTAAAAGAAGCACAGGCTGGACAAGCTGCAACGTCGTGGTCTGGGCCTAAACAATGTATGCAGTAGGAGTGGAAATCTTTATGAGGTATTTGTTTCCCACAAGATAAACAGTTATTCACTTTCTCTGACATCGGCTGAGGCAAGAAAGAGTCCCCAACGGGGTACTTAGCTTTTTAGAAGTCTTCGAAGTAATATTCGGTAGTAGTAATCTCTGGATCTGACCGACCGGCACTTGCGAACAGCTTCTGCTTTGGGCGCCACGCGGCAAGAAAGACTGGGGAAAATGGCGTCGGCTGATGCCTTTATACCCGAAGAACTGCCGCAATGACGTCGGGTGAAGTGCGACACCAGCCGAAGCCAGACCCAGACTTTGGAATCCGGCCGACCGAAGGGCTGCCTGA
The DNA here is from genome assembly GCF_019279795.1 of Protopterus annectens. Classification (NCBI taxonomy): domain Eukaryota; kingdom Metazoa; phylum Chordata; order Ceratodontiformes; family Protopteridae; genus Protopterus; species Protopterus annectens. The sequence goes on from NC_056741.1 coordinate 1,858,368,111, forward strand.
CGAAAGGACAACCCATTTGTGAAGACTGCAGATGCATCCTTGAAGGACATCAGCTGCTCTACAGGAAGCTTCCAATGAATCAAATCCACATTATAAAGTATGTTTGCCCACCTGTTCAGCTGCATGCAACAGATCCTGCATTTCCTTGAATTCAGACTGTTCAGAATGTGTGCTCATTTTTTGTTTTAATTGAGACATTAGGAATTGCTGATATTTCAGCATGTGAAACTGACAATTTAATGCTCTCATAGCCAGAGTAGCTGAGGTGTATATCTTCTTTCCCCATCTATCTAGGGCTCTGGAATCCCTTTCAGAGAGCACAGGACTTTTAGCCATAGAAGCTTTAGCCCCTTTGGCACCCTGGGAAATTGTTTCTGGGTCAGCCACAGGGCTTTTATAAAGGAATTTGTGTGAGTCAGGTACTCTGTAGTATCTGTCTGGTATGGCTGGAGCAGGAGGTACAGAGTCTGGATTTAGACTAGACTCCAAGTAAACATCATCCACAATGTCTAAAACTGGAGGGATAGCAAGTGGTCTGTGTTGGGGTAGTAAAAGGAACTCTCGGAGCTTTTTCTTAGAATCAGAGTAGTCCTGGCCTTCCCAGTGGAAATGTTCCCTCATGGTATGTAAAGTTTCCCCAAAGGAGTAGTCTTCAGGGGAAGATGTTGAGGGAATAGAGTCTTCAGCATCAGAGTCTTCATAGGGGGAAAAGTGTAATCCTGTTCCTCAGAAGAATCTGAGGAAATTGAAACCTGGTCAGAGGAAGCATAATCCTCCTCTTGTCTTGGTCTTTTATCTGGAGGGGGATGGGAACCCCTGATTAGGGTAATCAAATCTTCAGCCATCTTAAGCATCTGTTTCTTAGGCATGGGGCCTTGAACTGTAGACTGATGTACAGTCTTTTTTGGTTATAAAGGAGTTTTAAGCTTAGCATAAGATTTAATGGTGAGTGTAGTCGGTCTGAAGACACCTTCTGCAACCGAAGGTATTTCTACTGCACCGGGATCTCCTTCTGCTCCGGTGTCAGAAGGGCATAAAGAAGATGTCTGCAGCGGCCTAGTACACTCTACTTGAGAATCCGCAGCTGTCTGGGATTCCAATTCTGCGGTCGTCAGGGGCTGCGTAGGCGCCTCACTGAAAACCGGAGAACCGGCGACAGGCCCAGCAGAGGCCTCGGAGTCTCTTGTTCCTAGGCTGCCTGTCCTTATCCTTGCGTTTTTTATGCATGCCGGTAGTCGGCTGCTCCAACGGCATGATATAATTAAATTTCCTACCAAAGTAATGTCGTGCGAAGTCAAAACGGCGTTCGTTTATTAAACCTAGCACAAAACCGACAACCTGTGACGTTGTGGTCTGGGCCTAGGCAAGGAATGCAATAAGAATGGAAGTCCTTATGAGGTATTTGCTTCCCACAAGAAATGCAATTTGACATCGGACTGAGGCAAGAAAAGGTTCCCCAATGGGGTACTTGTCTTTATTGAAGACTTCGGACTGAAATTTGATTCGAAAATCTCAGGTGTTGGCCGACCAGCACTTGCGAACTGCTTCTGCTTCGGGCACCACACGGCAAGAAAGACTGAAGAAAATGGCGTTGGATGCCTCTTATATACCCCTGACTCACTGACGTCAGGGAAGAAGTGACAGCAACCGATGCTGGACCAAGGCTTTGGAACTCAGGCCGACTGCGGGACCGCCTGACGGCAGGATAACCCAAGTGTGATGACTGCAGCAGGGTAACACAATGAACATCATCAGTTATATAATCAGGTTTAGCCAATACACAGAAAAAAAGAGATTCAGTAACTCCCCCATGGACTGTATGAAAGTCTTCAGAAACACGGTTGTCCAACCTACAATTCCTAACATCACCTAAATGCTCAAGAATACGCATTTTCACTTTACGTCTAGTTTGACCAACATACCAGTATACAGCCAGAACCCACAATGTATACTTGACCACAGCCACCATCTTATCCCAGTCTATGATCAGAGAAGGGCTGCACATCTACCTAGAGGATCCAATGCAGAAAGACCCTGGTAGTCACAGACGTAGTGTACATGGAGCAATAAAGTGCATTAGCCTCACACACAAATGGAGGAAAATAAGAAGCTGACGGGGAACAGAAAAAAAAGTGCAGAAAGGAGTGTACCTGTGCCAGAAGCAGACTGGCAGACAGAGCTACAGGCTAGAGATTGAGGACTAGACGACTGTGGTCTTGGACCACAATTGGTTAAGCCAGCCTTGTACTTTTTAATATCCTTTAATTTAACATCCCTTAACCTACTTTTGATTCCTCCCCTCAGCTTTCCTGAAAAAACATCATCATCATCAATCTCTGGCTACTTATCCTCATAACCCCTCAACTTTACACCACACAGTGGCAAGACCACTGCTGATGGTTGGTGCATTTACATAAGTATCCACGAGCCTCTCCACTACAGCATCCAGAATTTTATCCTTTCTGGCAAATTCCTTCAACCACCTGGTTTAATCAGGTCCAAAAACTCAAATCAAACCTCCATCCCTCTCTGCTCTGGACCTTTGGATTTTGAAATTTGCACCTGCACATTTAAATCCCTTACGATTATAACCTTCTCCCTCCAAATGCATTCCTTTACCCTATGATTCAGTCTTTCACCCTCCTCCCTTAATGTGCATGGGGGGGGGGGTTGATATAGGGTATATCTATGCATCAACACTCTCCCATCCTTCATTTACTTTAACCACCAGGAATCATCCCTCGGTTCTGATGCTGGCCACTCCTTCATCCTTAAGTAATGATCTTCTTCCTCTTTAACAGAGGGCACCTAGTTTGAAGCCATCAAAACAAATTGCTATCCTCCCTACATCTCTCTGCCACTCCTGAACAGCTAACACCTAGGTGCCTCCATATTCCACCTATACCATCACTGGCACATGTTTCGGTGATACCAGCAATATCTTCATTCCCTTCTACATCACTGACTGCAGCTAATAGTTGTCCTCTCCAAACTCCCTGCAAGGCACAGCAAGACTACCCAGACACATTCCAAGTCATCCTTATGTGCTATTCTCTACTTCCTACCTCCGCCTTTAGTCCCAAAGTACCCAGCCCTTTCTTCTGTGCCTGAGTCCACCTCCCCCATCCCCTCATCTTAGTTTAAACGGAAGAAGTACAAGTACACTTTCCCAAACTTTCTTAAGCACTGCTATCCCATCTGATGCAAGTGGATCCTGCCCACCCCTGACAAAGAAATGGCCTCTCTAACAGCTTTTCTTCTATATCCTTCTGCTAGCCCTAAGCCCTTATCCTTTGTACACTGTTGTATCCAGTCAAACTGTGAATGCTGACTGCTGGTACACAACATTTCTGAGAATGCTGCCTCTGACTTCCTTATATGATATCGCTTGGTAATCTCCCTCAACCTGCTTGCTATTTGCAGCTCCACAAGCATCCACATCTCCTGCTTTTTACCACCTTCGTCACATACTTCAATACCAAAGATGTCTAAGCTTCAAAACAGGAGTCACTACAACCTACTCTCTCAAGACTTTCTATCCCCCTTGATGACAACATCTTCAATCATTGAAACTTTTCTCTGTGAACACAAAAGTCAACTTTTGCTGCTTCAGTTCCTGCTCCAAGTTACCAACAGCCTACCTGCAACCTCTTCAGTACTCTCACACTTTGTGCCACTGCCTCCAGACCTAGGCTTTGCTCTACTATTTTTCTAGGCAAACGTACTGCATAATACTCCCTCCTTCCCCACTGGATATCCCTCTCTGCTCAATTCCTCCCTGCTGATTCTTGCTGTCATCTGCATGGTCACCACTGGCTCTATTTCAGCTTCATCACCCCTGTGTGCCTCCTCTCTAGTTTCCTTTTCCACATATTTCCACATCATCTCTTCAGATTTTCTCTTTCCATTCTGTGCCTTCCACACCCACCTCATGTTCTACCATGCTCTAATGACGGTCCTATCCAGTCTTGCTCTAAACCTTCTTACCCACCCCATATTATAACCAATACTAGACATGACTGCCTATTCCACAACTTATAAACTGCTTTAAAGTACATCTTCACAACACAGCAGTCTAGCAACACAAAATGCATATCAGTAGTGTTCTTGATATATGGGGCAGCCGCTGTGGTGCAGCGGTTAGCGTTGCTGCTTCACAGCAAGAGGTTCTCCGGTTCGATTCTCGGCTGGGGTGCCTTCTGTCCGGAGTCTGCATGTCCTCCCTGTGGTCGCGTGGGTTTCCTCCGGTTGCTCCGGTTTCCTCCCACATCCCAAAGACATGCTGTAGGTGGACTGGACGCTCTAAATTGGCCCTAGTCGTGAGTGTGTGCATGTGTGTGCCTTCTGTGGAAGGTTGGGCACCGGGCTGGAAACTCGACACCATAAAACTCCATTGCCAATCATGAGCGGACAGGTGATCCGCTGTGGCGTCCCCTCACTGGGAAAAGCAGAAAGAAGAAGTGTTCCTGATATATGAATAGTTAACATCAGTGAGCGGTGCTTAATTTGAGAAAGCAGATGGGTTCAGGGCTGCTATCAATGGACATCTTGTTGTCCAGTCATCATGCTGAATGAATAAAATTAAATGACTTAGCTAATCCACAAGGTATGGCAACAAATATAAGCAGACCTGCATGTAGACAAGGAAACGGACATAGCAAAGTAAAAAGGTAATCAGAGTTGACGAAAACAGAAAGGCAAGCTTCCAGGTTTCTGCCCCCATAGCCACAAAAGCTACCTTCCATTTGTGGGCCCTTGCCATCATACATTTTCCTTTTTACATGTAGCAGCTACATGCATGTGTCATGAAGTTCCTTATTGACAAGGGAGCTCACCAGTTTCATTAACTCATTGGCTAGTCAAAGAAAATGTCAATAAATTGACAGTACTGGATTCAAGCAAACAAAGTTACAATATCATCAAGTAGTATATTATGAAATGTGATCTAAAAAGGATTCTGAGTATATAGAGTTCAGCAGTAAAGTTTCACTGCATAGCATACATACACACATCAACCTCCGCTGCCATCTACACAGACCTAACATTTAGCAAAATGATGAGGGGAATGGCTCTGTGGCCCAAAGTAACCTACATTGATTCCTAGCAACAGATTGAGATAAAGTCTCTTTGGTCAAGTCTCTTTAGAAGTTGCAATAAACAGCAACTTTAGAGCCCCCAAATCTTGGGTATACACGTTCGCAGCACTCATGGCCACCATGACTGTTTACTGTTGGTAATGATTAATTTCAGCTCATATTTAAATATGTCCACTTTTCGTACAATCCTTTCTGTAGCTTTTTTCATTGTTATTCACCCAAAAACAGTACCTCACTCAAAAAGAACTACTCTGTATAAGGACAATGCAAAAACTGAACAAATAACACAACCCAAACTTACTTACTTCTTTTGGCTGTTCCCTTTAGGGGTCACCACAGCAGATTATCCATTTCCATTTCTTCCTGTTCTCTGCATCTTGCTCTGTCACACCAGCCACTTGCATGTCCTCTCGTACCGCATCCATAAACCTAATCTTAGGCCTTCCCCTTTTCTTCTTACCTGGCAGCTCCATCCTTAGCATTCTTCTCCCAATGTACCAAGCATTCCTCCTCAGCACATGTGCAAACCAATGCAATCTCGCCTCTCTAGCTTTGTCTCCAAACTGTCCGACCTGAGCTGACCCTCTAACATACTCATTTCTAATCCTGTCCATCCTCGTCACACTCAGTGCAAATCTTAACACCTTTAACTCTGCCACCTCCAGCTCTGACTCCTGTCTTTTTGTCAGTGCCACTGTCTCCAACCCATATAACATAGCTGGTCTCACTACTCTCTTGTAGACCTTCCCTTTCACTCTTACGGGTGCCCATATGTCATAAATCACTCCTGACACTCTTCTCCACCCACTCCACCCTGCCTGTACTCTCTTCTTCACCTCTATTCCACACTCACCATTACTCTGAACTGTTGATCCACAAGTATTTAAACTCATCCACCTTCAATTCTACTCCCTGCATCCTCACCATTCCTCTATCCTCCCTCTCATTCACACACATATAGTCTGTCTTAGTCCTGCTGACCTTCATTCCTCTCCTCTCTAAAGAATATCTCCACCTCTCCAGGATCTCCTCTACTGGTTTCCTACTCTCACTACAGATCACAATGTCATCCTCAAACATCATAGGAGGACTCCTGTCCAATCTAGGCTGTCAACTTGTCCATCATCACTGCAAATAAGAAAGGGCTCAGAGTTGATCCTTGATGTAATCACACCTCCACCTTGAAAGCATCCGTCACTCCTACTGCAGATTTCATCCCTGTCACACTACCCTCGTACATATCCTGTACCACTTTTACATACGTCTGTGCCACTTCCTCGTACAATACCACAACTCCTCTCTAGTCACCCTGTCATATGTTTTCTCCAAGTCTACAAAGACACAATGCAACTCCTTCTGACCATACAGTTCTCCATCAACATCCTCAGAGCAAACATCACATCTGTAGTGCTCCTTCCTGGCATGAAACCATACTGCTGCTCACTAATCATTACCTCCCTTCTTAACCTAGCTTCCACTACTCTTTCCCATAACTTCATGCTGTGACTGATCAATTTTATCCCTCTGTAGTTACTACAGCTGCGTATATCACCCTTATTCTTAAAAATTGGTACCAAAACACTTCTCTACTCCACAGGCATCCTCTCACTTTTCAAGATTTCATTAAACAATCTGGATAAAAACTCCACTGCCACCTCTCCTAAATACCTACATGCTTCTACAGGTATGTCATTTGGAACAACAGCCTTTCCATTCTAAATCCTCTTCATAGCGGTCCTTACTTCCTCCTTGCTAATCTGTTGCACTTCCTGATTCACTATCCTCACATCATCCAACCTTCTCTCCCTAAAATTCTCTTCATTCATCAGCCCTTCAAATAACTTTTTCCATCTGCTTAACATACATACTTCTAGCTTGTGAGTATGTTTCCCTCGTTATCCTTTATCGCCCTTACCTGCTGCACATCTTTCCCAGATGGGTCCCTCTATCTATCCAAATGGTACAGGTCCTTTTCTCCCTTAGTGCCCAACCTTTCATACAACTCTCCATATGCCTTATTCTTAGCCTTCGCCACCTCTCTCTCCACCATATGCCTTTTTCAGCTTCCACCATTTGATCCTTGGCACTGCCCTCACTCTTCTCCTACTCTTTTTGATCACCAATGGCATCATACAGACCACCATCCTATGCTGCCTAATTACGTTTTCCCCCTGTCACCATTTTACAGTCGCCAATCTCCTTCAGACTAGACTGACCCTTCTGCATAGGATATAATCCATCTGTGTGCATCTTCCTCCACTTTTGTACATCACCCCATGCTCCTCCCTCATCTTAAAATATGTATTCACCACAGCCATGTCCATCCTTTCCGCAAAATCCACTACCATCTGTCAGTCTGCATTCCTCTTCTTAACACCATACCTACCCATCACTTCCTTATCTCCTCTGTTCCCTTCACCAACATGGCCATTGAAATCCATGCCAATCACCACTCTCTCACCCTTGGTACACTCATCACTACCTCATCCACTCACTCCAAAAATTTCTCTCTCATGCATCGCGCACCCAACTTACGGACCATATGCACTAACAACATTCATCATCACACCATCAATTTCCAGGTTCATAAATCACTCTGTCTGACAATCTTTTTCACCTCCAAAACACTCTTGGCATACTGTTCCTTCTGGATAACCCTGCTCCATTTCTCCTCCCATCCACACCATAACACAACCCAAACTACTAGGAGTTATTACAGACAACCAACTAAAATTCAGCCATCACATACTCCCAACCCTACTATATGCCTCCCAAGTTTTGACCAGCTTAAGCTCCACATTAACCCACAAACTCCAGTAATGCCGTATAAGTTGCCAAATTTGCCATTAATTTGCCCCACAAGGCACATCACTGTTCAGCGCTTCAAGACCATAACTAGTTAGCTCTCTCACATATGCTTACCTACACACAACTACTAATAATCCATAAAAACTACTCAAATGCCCAAGCAGTGAATCATTCATTCACTTATACACCACTAAGGGTATTTCTTGTTCTGGAGAAACTGCTACTTATGATAAGTAAATCTAAAAATATAGCAGGTTACACTAAAAGTGTTGCTAGGAAGTGGAACTCTTCCACTCTAAGACAAACTAAAACATAAGTTCCTTCAAAACTGAAACTAATCAAAGTACAGTTGTGTACCTACCACAAATGTGGATGTTTGAGTGTATTCACTGTTGCAGTCATTACACTTGGATTATCCTGCTGGCAGGCTACCCACAGTCGGCCTGAATTCCAAAGTCCTGGTCCGGCGTTTGTTGCTGTCGCCTCTTCCCTGACGTCAGTGCGCCAGGGGTATAAAAGATGCAACCAACGCCATTTTCTTCAGTTTTTCTTGCCCCAGATGTCACGTGCCCCTAAAAGGATAGGCTAAAAATTTTGCAAATAAAAATACATGCACTAACATAAACATTACCTTCCTCTACAAGCAAATACACCACAAGCAAATACACCACATAGGTTGTATAGAATACAGAAGTACAGATAAGTCCCAGCAATGAAAGGGGGATGGTGGGAGGGTAACCTGGACTGCAACAGTGAATACACTCGAAAATCTACATTTATGGTAGGTACACAATTGTACTATGTTCATCGTGTTTCACTGTTGCAGTCATTACACTTGGGTTGAATCCCAAAGCTGAGGTAGGGGGGCTGGGTCTAAATAGGATTAGGAGTGGCTATAAGGCCCTGCAGAACTGCAGTGGCAAAGCCTGCTCTGGATTTAGAGTAAAGAGGTAAGTGGTAGTGCTTGGTAAAAGTGTGCACTGAACTCCAAGTTGCAGCTTCCAAAATTTCCTTGGTTGGTACTCCTCTGAGAAAGGCTGCTGATGTGGCTGCTGCCCAAATAGTCTGCTTTGAAATAGCCTTTCCTTGTGATCCTGCTGCGTATGCCACAAAAAGTTGCTCAGTTTTTCTGAAAGCTTTTGTTTTGTCCAAGTAGAAGCATAGCTGCCTGTGTATGTCTGAAGAGTGCAGAAGTCTCTCCCCTTTATTCTGGGGATTTGGATAAAAAGTTGGCAAATTAATGGTTTGGTTAAGTGCCACACTGAATACTACCTTGGGCATAAATGTTGGGTTTGTCCTTAGAGAAACCCTATCCGGATGAAAAATGATAAAAAGGTTCCACTGCCATTAATGCCTGTAACTCTGAGACTCTTCTTGCTGAAGTTATTGATAGGAGCAGAGCAGTTTTCCATGATAAGAATTTTATCTCAGCTGTATTGGCTGACTCAAAAAGAGGCAGTGTGAGTTTTTCCAAGACAAAGCTGAAGTCCCATGTAGGTATCAGTGCTCTTCTTGAGGGTCTTATGTTTTTTGCCCCTCTGAGGTGCTGTCTTAGCAGTGGATGAGAGAAAATAGGAGGTTCCGCATTGTAATGAGCTGAAATGGCAGAGGCATGCATCTTAATTGATGAGAAAGATAGGCCCTTGTTCAGCATCTCAGTTAGGTATTGTAAAATCTGAGGAATATTTGGAACAAGGGGTTCAAGTCCTTGTGCCTGGTTTCAAGCACAGAATCTCTTCCATTTTTCTGCATAAGATTTCCTGGTGCTGGGCCTCCTGGCTTCCAAAATGACACCCATAAATGCTTTGGAGAGAGGTGTGTTCTGAGTGGCTATATTATTTGCCATGCTGCCAGATTTAAGGTTCTGAGTTGGCTGTGCAGGATCTGATTGTTTTGTTGGGTCAGAAGATGAGGAATTTGTGGTAAAGTCCAGGCTGGCCCTTGAGACAAGCTCTTTAGGATTGGGTACCAGTGCTGGCGTGGCCAGTCTGGGGCAATCAGAATCATTTTTGGCTTCTCTTGTCTGACTTTTAGGAGTACCTTGGGGAGGAGAGACAGTGGTGGAAAGGCATAAACTGTTAGGGTTTTCCAGCTGAATGATAGAGCATCCACCTTCCATGCTTGTGAGTGATAAGTCCTTGTGCAGAATCTCTGTAGTTGGTAGTTGTGAGGGGAGGCAAACAGATCTATGTCTGGGAATCCTCATTTCTTTGTTATCATGCTGAAGACTTGTGGATCTAGTTTCCACTCGTGAGGGTCCATGAAGTTTCTGCTTAGTTCATCTGCCAGAGTATTTTTCTTTCCTGGCAGGAATTGTGCCTGCAGATGTACTTGGTAGGTCAGCGCTGTGTTCCACAAAGTCATGGCTTGCCTGCAGAGGGGGTAGGAATGTGTGTCCCCTTGCTTGTTTATGTACCACATGACTGTAGTATTGTCCGTCTTTAGCAATAGTTGTCCTGGATGTATTAGATCCTTGAAGGCTGTCAGGGCATTCTGTACAGCTAGCATCTCTTTTTGATTGATATGAAGATGCATTTGGTCTGCGGGCCACGTGCCCTGTATACATTTTCTGCCATGTGTGCTCCCCAGGCATAATCCGATGCATCTGTTGTTAGTGTCTGCCTTGTTGTGGGTAAAGTGAAAGTCTGTCCCTTGTTGTGGTGACAGGCCAGTGCCCACCATCGAAACTCTTGTTGCAGGCAGGGAATGAGAGTAATTATTGTTTCCAGGCTGTGGCAATGTTGAGTCCAAACACTTTTTAGATAGCATTGTAGCTTTCTCATATGCAGTCTTGCACATGGAATTAGCAGGATGCAGGATGCCATGAAGCCCAAAGCCTGCAGAATTTTTCTTGCAGGTAGCTGGGTCTTTGTTGCCATCATTTGAAAGTAATGAGTCAGTTGCCTTTGTTTGTTTGGTGTGAGATAAGCCATCTGGGCAGTTGTATTTAAGCTTGCACCCAGGAATATTATCTCTTGAGAAGGCACTAGTTTTGATTTCTTTTCGTTTACTGTGTACCCTAGGCAAATTAGTAATCTTTTTACAAACGCCAGATGCTTTAGTAGAATGTCCTTGCTCTCTGCTTGAATAAGGCAGTCGTCCAAGTAGGGATATATTTGAATTCCTTTTTGTCTGCAAAATGCAATTACTGGTGCCAGGCATTTTGTGAAAACCCTGGGCACAGTAGATAAGCCAAAGGGCAGTGCAGAGAATTGGTAATGCATCGAGCCAGCTATGAATCTGAGGTATCTTCTGCAAGATTGTCTGATTGGAACATGCAGGTATGCCTCTTTGAGGTCCAAAGTAACTAGCCAAGCCTTCTTGCCCAGCATGGATAGAAGTTGCTGCAGTGTCAACATTTTGAATTTTGGAACATCCAGGAAAGTATTTAGAGTAGACAGGTCCAGTATTGGTCTCCAAGCTTTGTCCTTTCTGGGTACCAAGAAAAGTCTTGAGTAAAATCCTTGCCCCTGCTCTTGCTGTGGTACTTTTTGAATAGACTTCATGTCCATGAGAGCAGAAATTTGTTTTTGTGCCTCTGCCCATTGATTGTGTGGCAGGTCTGGAATACCTTTTAGTCTTGGTAGGGTGTGAAAGTGGAACCTGTAACCCTGAGAAACAATATTCAGTACCCATTTGTCCTGGGTAACCATGTGCCAATTTTGTGAGAAAAGTGCTAGTTTTCCCCCTAAGGGTGCTGCCAAAAGGTAAGTGCTTGGCACTGGTAGAGGAAAGTCATTGGGACTGTTTCCTATAAGGTTGTGATTTGTCTTCTCTGCCTTTGGGGGTGAAGTACCCCATTGTTTAGGTCTGTATGAGCCTTGGGGCTGAGATCTGCCTCTTGGGCGTCTGTATCTGCCTCTTTGTGGCCTGTCTGACACTGGAAATGACCAATTTTTTGACGGCCAGTTCCTGTTAAATTTGGGTGGCTGAACCTGTAAGAAATCCTTTACCGTCTGCATTGATTTTGTTTTATCCTCCATTTTCTTTAACACCTCTTCTGCCTTAACACCAAGCAAAGTATCATGCTGTAATGGAGCATCCAATAATTTTGCTTTAGCATGATCAGGTAAACTTTGTTCTTTTAACCAAGCATGCCTTCGAATGACAGAACCTGTGACTGCGGCTCTGCAAGAAGCCTCTAATGAATCAAAACCACATTGCAAAGTATGCTTTCCCACTTGTTCAACTGCATGCAATAAATCCTGCATTTCCTTACTTTCAGGACATTCTGAGCTTGTAAGCATTTTCTGTTATAGCAGAGACATTAGGTATTGTTGATATTTAAGCAAGAGAAACTGGCAGTTTAAAGCCCTTACAGCTAAAGTAGCAGAGGTGTAAACTTTTTTCCTCCATCTGTCCAGTGCTCTAGAATCCCTATCAGAAGGAACAGGGTTTTTTTTGCAGTGGAAGCCTTGACCCCTTGGGACCCTGAGAAATTGTTTCTGGGTAAGCTGCAGGGTTTTTATAAAGAAATGTATGAGAATCTGGGACCCTGTAGTACCTATCTGACTTAACTGGTGCAGGGGGTAAAGAATCAGGAGACAAAGTGGATTCAGAGAATACATCATCAACAATATCTAGTACAGTGGGGATAGCAAGGGGCCTGTGCTGAGGCAGTAAAAGAAAGTCTCTGAGCCTTTTCTTGGATTCTGAACAATCCTGGCTCTCCCAAAAGAAATGCTCTCTCATGGTGTGCAGGGTTTACCCAAAAGAGTAATCCTCAGGAGGAGAGGCTGAAGGGATAGATTCTTCAGCGGCAGAGTCCTCATAGGGAGGAAGTGAATATCCCTGTTCTGAAGAGGAATCAGAGGAAATCGATACCTGGTCAAAGGAGTCATAGTCAGTGTCTTGCCTAGGACTTTTATCAGGAGGGGGATGGGAACCCCTGATCAAAGTAATTAGGTCCTCGGACATTTTAAGCATTTGTTTCTTTGGCATAGATGACTTTCCAGGAGAATGCTGTACTTGTTTCTTTGTCTTTAAAGGTGTTTTAGACTTTGCCTTGGCTGCTGAAGCGGTCTTGATAGTAAGCTGTGTAGGTCTGAAAACACCCTCAGAAGCCGGTGCCTGCTCAGCAGCTCCAGACCCATCTGACGGAATAGTTTCCATAGGCCCAATACCTTGAGTTTCCAGAGGCCTAGTTGTCTCCATGTGGGAGTCGAAGGCGGCCTGTGGCTCTGAGGTAGCGGGTGTCAGGGGCTGCAAAAGCGCCTCACTGAGAACCGGCGACTGGCCTAGAAGAGGCTTCTTCGTCAGTTTTGGACCTCGGATTCCTGTCCTTTTCTTTGTCCTTGCGTTTTTTATGAACTCCGGTCGTCAGTTGTTCCGACTGCATTATATAGTTAAACCTTTGGCCAAAGTCATGTAAAGCAAAATCGAACTGACGTTTAATAGTGCGTTGGTTGAATCTAGCACAAAACCGACAACTAGCAACGTCGTGGTCAGGGCCTAGGCAAGGGATACAGTAAGAATGAAAATCCTTATGAGGTACTTGCTTCCCACAAGAAATATAACTGTTAACTTTTGCTGACATCGGACTGGAGCAAGAAAAAGTTTCCCCAACGGGGTACTTAGCTTTAGTGAAGACTTCGGATCTGAAATTCAATTTCGAAAATCTCAGGAGTCGGCCGACCAGCACTTGCGAACTGCTTTTGCTTCAGGCACCGTGCGGCAAGAAAGACTGAAGAAAATGGCATCGGCTGCATCTTTTATACCCCTGGCGCACTGACATCAGGGAAGAGGCGACAGCAACCGACGCCGGACCAAGACTTTGGAATTCAGGCCGACTGCGGGTAGCCTGCCAGCAGGATAACCCAAGTGTAATAACTGCAACAGTGAAACACGATGAACATCATCTTATGCATACTTGGTTCTGCTCTAGTAAAACTCCCTGCTAAGATTATAGTCTAAAGGTTTGCTGCATTGAATTATGCATCATATCCTATGTAATGCATACTACTTTTTTCTGAATATTCTGTGCAGTATCATGCTGTCTTCTAATCTACTGTTTTTGAATATTTTTAAGTTTTTTCCTATCTGTTGAAAGTATGCCTTCATATTATTTGTACTGTAGTCTAAGTACATCTAAACATTCTACATAATCCTGTGCAAGGTTTCTATCATAATTCCCTCAGATGTACTCACTTCCGTATTCTGTCTAACTTGCTGGAGTTTTTCTCCCTGGGCCTCTGCTGGAAAGGCAGTTCTGCACAGTCAGACTCTCTCATTCAACAAATGCAAATCAATCATTTGTTTCATCATCTCCACTACCAACCCAGAGTCTTTATCAAATGCCAGATTTAAATACTTTTCTCAATGTATCTATAACCTATGGCTGCGACTGAAGAAAGTAGAACAAACTGCTGGAATCTAATGAGAAGGCTTAAAGATGGTCTTAACTACATTCTACAGCTCTTAAGTTTTCAAATGTCTTTCTTCACAGTGTGGAAACACAAACCCAATATTCTGTTGGAGTATTATAAAAGTTTCACCTTTGTGCCTTCACTTGCCTATCTTCTACCTTGTGGCACTGAAGATATTTATGGACTGTCTTTGAAGACAGCAGTTTGGTAAAATGACTATTTTTCTATTAAATTGCACTAACCTAAACACATTACTAAAACCTTGTCATTTCCTAAATGTGCAAGAATGCAGTCTCTGTACTAACACAATGGCCTTGCGATTTAATTAAAATAAAAACACAACCCATTAGATCCCTGCAATTCCAAGTTACTTACTATCAAAATGGCCAATCTTCTTTTCATTTTCCTCATCAGTCACATCCTGGGTGCAAGTCAGTGGTGGGAATTCCTCCTCTGTCTTGACTAGTGATGTCAAATAGGCTCCTGGAATCTGAAAACCTACATAAATGAACACAAACAGAAAAATATCCTGAAAAAAAAGGTATGCGTATATGGAAAAATAACCTGAAAAGAAAGATCTCTGGTGTGTGTGCGCTTATATATATGTATACATACATATTATACATACATATAAACATAAATATGTACATGTGGGTCTACCAGAGAACATCAAAAGCCCACAATATGAAAGACCAAATCTTCAAGACGAAAGCATCAAAAACTCACTTCAGCGAACGACCGGATCGCCAAATCCATTCCCACAGTAAGTAACCTGTTGGCCAACAAGACGGACTTTGCCCTTTTTACAACTGCAGTGCGATCTCAGAGTTGGTATATTTAGTTGGGAGAGTTGTGGGGGGCACAGCTCCCCATCTGGGTGGGTTAGGGATGGTCCGGTTTCATTTTCGTTAATTGTGGTACCAGTGGTTACTTACCCTGGGAATGGATTTGCCAATTTGGTCTTTCGCTGAAGTGAAGTTTCGATGCTTTCATCTTGACATTTTCATCTTCAATATTGTGGGCTTTTGATGCTTTGAAGTAGACCCACATATACATATTACACACACACACACACACACACACACACACACACACACACACACACACACACTAATACACATGCACAAGTGCGAGTATCATTTGATCTAAACAGAGATCTAAACATAAGGAATGGAAACAAAACAGATCTAGCAAACACTTCATCTAAATCCAGAATTACTAAAAAAATAAGTTATGTACTCACCATAATGCTCCGTCTGAGTAGTTCTACTTCATTTGTCTTCAACCTGTGGGTATCAGATCCATAATGGATCCGAGCCGGCAACTTCACAAGTTTCTGCTCCGAGCTCCAAGCTCCTCCCCCTACCCATAATACACCACCACTACCTTCCAACCCTCAGATCAAGTTTGCTGCTCCCTACACTGAACAACCCGATCCCAAAACACCCTACGCACACAAAAAGCCAGCTATTAGCGCTGTTAATATGGTAAGGTGGGGGGGGGGTGGGAGGGACGGTTGAAGACAAATGAAGTAGAACTACTCTGATGGAACGTTATGGTGAGTACATAACTTCTTTATCTGAAGTAGTTTACTTCATTTGACCTTCAACCTGTGGGACAGAGTCCCCAGCTACTAAACACCTGGGTGGCCCTCATGGAAGGATATTCCAGAGCACCGCGGAACCAAAGGATGCTCTCCTTCGAGAAATCAAATCCAATTTATAGTGAGAAATAAAGGTATGAGATGAGGACCAAGTAGCTGCAGAACAAATGCTGTCCAAGGATACTCTCAGAAGTAGCCATGGACCTTGTCGAGTGAGCTCTAACCTGACCTGGAGGAGACAAGCCTTTATCCTTGTAGATCTGAAGGATACATAGGGAGATCCACCTGGCAATGTTTACCTTGGAAATAGGTTTACCCAAAAAAAGGTTTAGCAAAAGACACAAACAACTAGTCAGATTTACGAAAAGTTTTGGTCCTCTGCAAACAGAACTGTAACTGTCTATGAACGTCCAACAAATGCAACTTGTATTCAATTTTGTTTGTAAAATTTGGATAGAAAACAGGTAAATTGATAGTTTGACATTAACCTCCGATGATACTTTTGGAAGAAAAGAAGGATTGGTGCAAAGAGAAACCCTGTCCTTGTGGAAAATCATATACGAGACCTTGACAGACAACGCCTGAAGTTCAGAAACCTTCCAAGCAGAGACGATAACCACTAGAAAGGCGGTCTTCCAAGACAAAAACTTAAGATCTGTGGTTGTGTGGGTTCAAATGGAAGAGCAACCAACGCTTGAAGTACCAAGGTAAGGTCCCACGGGGGGATGGGATCTTTAACCTAAGGACGTAAGAGGAAGGTACCCTTGATAAAGGCTTTGCGCAATCTGGAAGAGGCCAAAGAAGCACAGTTCTCATCCATGTGAACATGAGAGATGGTGGCCAGTTGAACCTTGACTGTAGACGAGCTAGCCCCTTGTTGAAAAATATTTGCCAAAAAGTCAAGGATAGCTGGAATGGGAGCTGTGAAAGGATCTAAACTCCTTTGAGAAGCCCAAAAGGAAAAATGCTTCCATTTGCTGTGATAAATCTTCCTGGTGAATGACTTATGAGCTGTCACCAGAATAGACCTGACCGAGGAAGACAATCCGGGAGTCCTAGCAATTAAGGGAAAGTGCAGTTGTGTACACTTATCATAAATGTAGATGTTCGAGTGTATTCACTGTTGCAGTCATCACACTTGGGTTATCCTGCCAGGGGTAGCTCTCAGTCGGCCTGAATATCAGAGGCTTAGTATTTCTGCGTCAGTTGCTGTGGCTGGAGGACTGACGTCAGGTCATCAGTGGTACAAAATCAGGCAGCCGGCGCCATTACATCAGTTTTTTCTTGCCCCAAATGTCAGGAGCCGCCAAATAAGGAGGTGGAAGAACACCACCAGTAGAAAGTAAATACCAAAAATCCCTGTAAGGAGTGAGGAAGAGAGAGAGAAAGAGACAAGGGGGAAGGAGGGTGGGAGACCAGGACTGCAACAGTGAATACACTCCAACATCTAGATTTATGGTAAGTGTACACAACTGTACTATGTTGTTCATGTTTCATTGTTGCAGTCATCACACTTGGGTTGATTTCCAAAGCTGAAAAAGAGGGTGGAGGCGGTCAAGAACACTGGAGGCTGGCTAAAATGCCTTGCACGACTGTGGTTGCAAAGCCTGCCCTGGATTTGGAAAAGATAGGCAGGTGGTAATGCTTGGTGAAGGTATGAACAGAACTCCATGTTGTAGCCTCCAGGATGTCCCTGATAAGGACCCCTCTGAGAAAAGCTGCAGAGGTGGAAGTTGCCCTGGTGGAATGCGTTCTGACCCCCTTAGGGGGCGGTTTCCCGTGGTATTTGTAACAGAAATGGATACAGTGTGCTATCCATTTGGAGATTGTTTGTTTGGATATGGGCTTGCCCTCTGCCCCTGCTGCAAAGCTGACTAGCAATTGGTCAGTCTTCCTAAAAGATTTAGTCCTATCCAGGTAGAATCTGAGCCGTCTGTGCACATCTACAGAATGCAGAATCCTTTCCCCCTTGTTTTGTGGGTTCGGGAAAAAGGTGGGCAAATGAACTGATTGGTTGAGAGCCATACTGGACACCACTTTAGGCATGAAAGTTGGGTTAGTCCTGAGGGAGACCCTATCAGTATGAAAAATTATGAAGGGCTCTACAGTCATGAGTGCTTGTATCTTTGAAACTCTTCTAGCTGAAGTGATGGCCAGAAGCAAGGCTGTTTTCCAAAAGAGGAATTTTAACTCTGCTGAAGCTGCAGGCTCAAAGGGGGGTAGTGTGAGCTTTTCCAACACAAAGTTAAGGTCCCAAACTGGGGTAGGAGCTATTCTGGGTGGCCTTAAATTGTTAGCCCCTCTTAGGAACCGTTTGATGAGGGGGTGATAAAAAAGAGGTGGCTCTGTGCTGTAATGAGCAGAGATGACAGAGGCATGAATTTTAATAGAAGTGAAGGATAAGTCCCAGTGTAGTAGGTCTGCTAGATAATCAGGGTGAGAGATAGGGAGGGCTGTGCCATTTCAGCTCCTTTAGCCTGGATCCAGGTGCAATACCTTTTCCATTTGTCAGCATAGAATTTTCTAGTGCTGAGGCGTCTGGCCTCATGTATAACATCCAGGACTTGCTTGCTTAGACTGGCAGCTAGAGGAGAGGTCAGGAAATAAGCCAGGCTGCCAGGCTCAGGGTCTGCAGTTGTGGATGCATGAATTCTCCATTCTGCTGGGTCAGGAGAGTTGGGATCTGATGTAGGTGCCATGGTGGCAGAGGAGACAGATGGCTCAGCCAGTGAGTACCATGGCCAGTCTGGGGCAATTAAGATTGCTTCTTGGTTTGTCCTCCCTTATTTTGAGTAGTACCCTTGAAAGTAGAGGTAGAGGGGGAAATGCATAGATCGAGAGGTTTACCCATTGGAAGGATAGGACATCCACTTTCCAGGCCTTGCTGTGAGGTTCCCTGGTGCAGAATTTGCTGAGCTGGTGATTGCTGTGGGAGGCAAAGAGGTCCACCTTCGGGGTGCCCCATTTCTGGGTTAGAAGGTTGAAGGTGCTGTGGTTTAGCTGCCACTTGTGTGGGTCTAGAAGGTTTCTGCTTAAGTTGTCTGCCACAGACTTTTGGGAGCCTGGCAGGAATTGTGCTTGCAGGTGAATTTGCATGGCTAAAGCCATGTGCCAAAGGGTCATGGTGAGCCTGCAGACGGGATAAGAGAGTTCCTCCCTGCTTGTTGATGTGCCACATCACTGTGGTGTTCTGTTTTGATCAGTAAAGGCCCCAGGGAGAGTAGGGGTCTGAAAGCTGTCAGAGCATGCTGAACAGCTAGCTCTCTTTTTGGTCAATGTGCAGATATATTTGATTTGGGATCAAATGGCCCTGAACGCACCTGCCATCCAGGTGTGCACCTCAAACATAATCTGTTACGTCTGTGGTTAGGGTCTGGGAGGCATGGGGTTGTGAGAAGGGACGACCCTTGTTGTGGTTGCATGCTGCTACCCACCAAAGAAAATCTTTCCTTAGACAGGGTATCATAGGTATGATAGTTTCCAGGTCCTGAGAGTGTTGACACCAAAGGCTTTTTAGGTACCACTGGCTTCTTCATATGCAGTCTGGCGTAGGGAATGAGTAGAATGCAGGACGCCATGAACCCTAGAGCTTGCAGGATTTTCCTTGTGGACAACTGGGTTCTGGTGGCTAGTTGAGAGAAGTAGCCTGTCAGATAGGCTTGTTTTTCTGCAGTAAGGATTGCCATCTGGGATGCTGTGTCCAGACTTGCTCCCAGGAATACAATTTTTTGAGCGAGTACTAGTTTGGATTTCTTTTCGTTTATAGTATACCCCAGGGAGGTCAGTAGGTTCTGTACAAAGGTCAGGTGCTGTAACAGCTTTTCCTGACTGTCTGCCTGAATCAGGCAGTTGCCTAAGTAGGGGTAAATTTGAATATTCCTTTGTCTGCAAAAAGCAATGGCTGGAACCAGGCATTTTGTGAAAACTCTGGAAGCAGTAGATTAGCCAAAGGGAAGCACACAGAACTGAAAGTGCATAGATCTTGCCCTGAAACACAGATATGTCCTGCAAGAACGTAGATATTTCCTGCAGGAATCCCTGATTGGGATGTGTAGATAGGCCTCTTTTAGGTCTAGGGTGGCTAACCAAGCATCCTTGGATAGCATAGGAAGAAGCTGCTGGAGGGTGAGCATTTTGAATTTTGGTATCACCAGGAAGGTGTTTAGAATTGACAGATCGAGGATTGGGCGCCAGGTGCCCTCTATTCTGGGTACCAGGAAAAACATGGAATACAAACCTTGGCCTATCTGGTCTGCAGGAACAGGCTGCATTGCCCTCATGGAGAGCAAGGAATGGACTTGATTTTGGGCCTCTGCCCACTTGTTTGGAGGAAGATATGGGAACCCTTTTGGGGTTGGCAGAGTGTGGAAATAAAATTTGTATCCCTTGGTCACTATGTTGAGGACCCGTCAGTCGTCGGTGATAGAGGCCCAGTTTTTTGCATGGGAGGAGAGTTTTCCTCCTAGGGGCACAAGCAGGTGGGCAGAGATAAGGGGTGGAGGTGTAAAGTCATTGTGAGTTCTTTCCATAAGGGGGTGGCTTAGCACTCGCTGTTATAGAAGTGGAAGAACACCATTGCTTAGATCTTTGCATTCCCTGGGACTGTTGTCTGGGGGGTCTGCTACCCCTAGGTCTTGTTTGAGCTGACCTTGAGGGGGCCGGAAAGGACCAGTGCTTGGAGGGGCAATGCCTTCTGAACCACAGAGGCTGGACCTGTAAGAAGTCTAACGGTCTGCATAGATTTAGCTTTTTCTTCATCTTTTTTAAGACATCTTCTGCCTTAGTGCCAAACAAATTGCCTTTGTTCAATGGTGTGTCCAATAGTTTTAATTTGACATGGTCTGGCAAGGTCTGTTCCTTAAGCCAAGCATGCCTTCTAAGTACAGAACCTGTGACTGCTGCTCTGCAGGATGCTTCTAGGGCATCAAAGCCACACTGCAAGGTGTGTTTAGTAACTTGGCTTGCAGAATGCATAAGCTCCTGTAAGTCTTTATTTTCTGCACAAGCCAGAAAGGTAGATATTTTTTGTTTAAGGAGTTCCATGGTATGTTGCTGGTATTTTAGCATGTAGAACTAACAATTTAGTGCTCTAATGGCAAGAGTTGCAGAGATGTATACATTTTTACCCAATCTGTCTAAAACTCGGGAATCCCTGTCTGAGGGGGTGGGATTCTTAGCTGTGGTTGCTTTTATTCCTTTAGGTCCTTGGGAGATGACCTCTGAGTCAGCAGTAGGATTTTTGAAAAGAAATTTGTGAGTCAGGGACTCTAATACCCATCAGGCTTCCTGGGAGCAGGTGGGAGGGTGTCAGGAGTTAAACTGGTTTCCATAAAGACATCATCCACAACGTCCAGGACAGGAGGAATGGCTAAAGGTCCGTGCTGTGGTAAATCTAAGAATTCCCTGAGTCTCTTTTTGGACTGAGGATAGTCCTGACACTTCCACTGGAAATGCTCCCTTAAAGTATGTAGGGTTTCACCAACTGAAAAATTATCTGGAGCAGAAGCAGAAGTAATGGATTCCTCTGCATCTGAATCCTCATAAGCAGACAAGGGTTGCATGTCTGCATATTCAGAAACCTCAGAGTCATCGGACTCCTGGTCAGATAAAACTGCTGGGGACAAATCTCTTTTTCTTTGGCAGGGGTAGGCTGGCGTCCCCTAATAAGCATGATAAGGTCTTCTGCCACTTTAAGCATTTTAGATTGAGGCATGGAAGCAGGTGCTTCAGCTTGGGTCGTTGTTTTTTTAGGTGTAGTTCGTACCCTGGGCCTTAGAAACTCGGTAGTTTTAGAAAGAACTGAAGACGCAAAAGACATCGTCGGTTTGTGTCGAGTATCGGTAGTGCAAAGAACTTCCTTGGAAGCCGGTGCCTGCTCAGTGGCTGCGGACCCACCCAAGGTAGAGACATCCGCAGGATCCTTGGTCAAAGAAGAGTCTTGCGGCATACCGGACTCTGAATGGGTCTCAGTAGCAGCCTCCAAATCCACAGAAGTGGGCATCAGGGGCTGCAAAAGCGCCTCACTGAGCACCGGTGAACTGGCAACTAGCTTAACGGAAGCGTCGTCGGCAGTTTCTGTGCAGTCTGTCTCTATCTTTATCCTTGCATTTTTTCGGAAGATAAGTAGTCAGATGGCTTACCGAAGCCATTTTGGAATACGGAGATCGAGATCAAAAATATTTAGGTAAAATAAGGGCCTGACGACATATAGATCTGGCATTGAACAAAGCACAAAACCGACAGCAAGGGACATTGTGGCCTGGACCTAAACAGGTGACGCAGTAAAAATGGAAATCTCAATGTGGTATTTGCTTTCCACAGGCGAGACAATTGTTAACTTTTTCTGACATCGGTTAGAGCAAGAAAAAAAGGATCCCCAACGGGGTACTTAGCTTTAGAAGATTTCATCTTCAATTTGGAAACGAAAACTCAGGTAGTGGCCGACCAGCACTCGTGCGAACTGCTTCTGCTTTGGGCTCCTCGGCACGAAAGACTGATGTAATGGCGTCGGCTGCCTGATTTTATACCACTGATGACCTGACGTCAGTCCTGGAGCAACAGCAACCGACGCAGAAATACTAAGCCTCTGGTATTCAGGTTGACTGATGGCTACCCCTGACAGGATAACCCAAGTGTAGTGACTGCAACAGTGAAACATGAAGAACATCTGGAGCAGCCAAGCTATGAGCTTCACTGTCCAGATTCAGATGAGGGACCCTCGAGGGGTGCGAAATGAGATCCTGAATGGGATCCAAGGAGGAGCTATAATATGAGACCAAAGGAAGGGGAAACCATACCTGGCGTGGCCAAAATGGGGCAATGAGGATCTTTTTCCTCCCCAGTCAACAAGCCTTCTGTAGGAACTTCGGAATAAGGGGTACAAGAGAATAAGCATAAAGAAGACCGGGAGGCCAAACATGCACTAGAACGTCTCTGGGGGACTCCCTCGGCAGGGGGATCGGTGCGAAGAACTCATTGCACTTTGTGTTGGAAGGAGATGCAAAGGAATTGCAGCAAGGCCGACCCCACTCTAGAAAGATCTGCTCCGCTACTGAAGGATTCAGAGACCACTCTTAAGGCATCAGAACAGTCTGGCTTAGTTTGTCCGCCAGAATGTTGGACTGCCCTAGAATGTGCATTGCTACCAGAAAACGACCGGTGGAGATCGCCCATTCCCAAACTCTCATGGCCTCGTGACAAAGGGGTAAGATCTGGTCCCTCCCTGTTTGTTGATATACCTGACCACCGACATGTTCTCTGAATGGATTGCAATGGTTCTCAGTGGTAGAAAGGCATGAAGGGCCTGCAACACTAAAAGGACCGCCCTCATCTCCAGCACGTTTATATGCAAACTGGTCTTGATCGGGAACCACATGCCTTGGATCATCCTTCCCGAACAATACACCCCCACACCCTAGTTGGGAGGTGTCAGGGGCTGGAACAAAAGGTCGTCCTTCCAAGATTTCCAAAGACTGCATCCACCATACAAGGGACGACCTGCAGACTCTGCTGATGTGTATCAGGTGTGACAGCGGAAGACTCAACAAAGACCTTTGCACAGCTATAGTCCACTGTAGTACTTGCATATGTAATCGAGCACATAGTAGAAGTATTACTGTCGCTGCCATAAAACCTAGGGCCCTTAAAACCGACTGCTGAGGGAAGATGAGATCAGTAAATTAAGGCGACATGCATCCTTAAATTTCAAACTCTCTCTGAGGTCAGGAAAACATTTGTCCGTAACATGTCTATCCGTGCTCCTATGTATTCTATAACCTGGACAGGATTCAGAAGAGATTTGGCTGTGTTGATTGTAATCCCTAGATAGTGTGCAAGATGTAGGAAATAGTTTCTGGTCCGACAAATGAGATGATTGGTGGGAGCAGTAAGGAGTCAATCGTCCAGGTAAGGGTAGACCTGAATCCCCTGAAGCCTCAGGTAAGCAGCTACTACTGCCATCACTTTGGTGAACACCCAGGGGGCTGTGGTGAGACCAAATGGTAGGGCTCGAAACTGATAATGATTAGCTCCTGGCTTGAAGTGGATAAACCTCCTGGAGCTTCTGTGCATCTTTATGTGATACAAGGCGTACAGGAGGTCGAATGAGCACATCCAGTTGCTCTCTTGCAAGTACGGCAGGATGGACTGTAAAGTGACCATCTGGAACTTCTCTTTGGCAAGTAACAGGTTCAGAGTAGACAGGTCTAGAATGGGCCTTACGTCCCCTGTCTTTTCTGGCCCCAAAAAGAACCTGGAGTAGATGCCCAATCCAGACTGATCTGGGGGGGACAGGTTCGATGGCTCATTTCTTTAGCAGCCTGGAAACCTCTAGTGCTGCTGCCTCCCTTTGTGAGGGTGGTACGTCTGGGAGTTGTTTGTAAGGTGTAGGGAGAAAGTACACTTGTGCACACTTACCATAAATGTAGATGTTAGAGTGTACTCACTGTTGCAGTCATTACATTTGGGTAATCTGCTGGCAGGTTGCCCGCCGTCAGCCTGATTAACAAAGTCTTGGGTCCTGCGTTGGTTGCTGTCCCTTCTTCCATGACGTCAGGTCGTCAGGGGTATAAAACATGCAGCCAACATCATTACCTCAGTTTTTCTTGCCCCAGATGTCAGGTGCCCCCCAAATGGGGAGCAAAATAAAATTTAAGACCTAAAAATATACCTCCAACCAAAAGCAAATACACCAAAAAGGCTTTTAAGCATAGTAACAGAAAGTAGAGGTATAGTCAGAGAAAAATAGGGGGCTGGAGGGAGGGTAACCAGGACTGCAACAGTGAATACACTCGAACATCTACATTTATAGTAAGTGTACACAACTGTACTATGTTCTTCGTGTTTCACTGTTGCAGTCTTTACATTTGGGTAGATTCCCAAAGCTATGGTTGGGAGGATGGATTTATACCACATTAGGACCAGCTATAAGGCCCTGCAAGACAGCAGTGGCAAAGCCAGCTCTGGATTTAGAGAAAATTGGTAAATGATAATGCTTGGTGAAAGTATGAACTGAACTCCAGGTAGCAGCTTCTAGAATATCCCTGGTAGGAACACCTCTGAGAAAGGCTGCAGAAGTAGATGCAGCCCTGGTGGAATGAGATCTGATCCCCTGGGGGATAGGTTTTCCATGGTGCTTATAGCAGAAATGAATGCAATGGCTTATCCATTTAGAAATGGTTTGTTTTAAAATAGCCTCTCCCTCTGCCCCTGCAGCAAATGCTACAAGCAGTTGTTCAGATTTTCTTTCAGTTTTAGTCCTGTCATAATCTAAGTTGTCTGTGCACATCCAATGAATGCAGAATCCGTTCCCCTTTGTTCTGTGGAGTGGGAAAGAAAGTTGGCAAATGAATGGACTGATTAAGAGCCACACTGGATACCAACTTGGGCATGAAGGATGGATTGGTCCTGAGTGACACCCTGTCCGCATGAAAGATGATGAAAGGCTCCACTGCCATAAGGGCCTGTAACTCAGATATCCTTCTAGCTGAAGTGATTGCTAGAAAGAAGGCTGTTTTCCAAGAAAGAAATTTTAAGTCTGCAGCAGCAGCTGACTCGAAAGGAGGTAGAGTGGGTTTCTCCAATACAAAGTTAAGGTCCCAGGCAGGGGTTGGAGCTCTCCTCGGTGGTCTCAAGTTTTTGGCCCCTCTGAGGTACTGCTTGAGCAGAGGATGAGAGAAGAGGGGAGGTTCTATGTTATAATGAGCTGAAATGGCTGAGGCATGGATTTTAATGGAGGAAAAAGACAGGCCCTTGTGAAGCATCTCAGTTAAGTATTGTAAAATCTGAGGTAAATTGGGTGCTGCTGTGCTCATTCCTTGAGATTGATTCCAAGCACAGAATCTTTTCCATTTGTCAGCATAAGATTTTCTAGTACTAGGTCTTCTCGCTTCCAAGATGACATCCATCACAGGTTTGCTGAGGGATGCGATGGGTGAATTTAAGTGATTAGTCAAGCTGTAAGGTTCAATGTTGAGAGTTGAGGGTGCAGAATCTGGTTCTCCTGCTGAGACAGTAAGGAAGGTGTCCGAGACAGGTGCCATGGAGATATTTGTGACACAATGCGTAGGAGTGGGTACCAGTGTAGGAGTGGCCAGTCTGGAGCAATCAAAATCATTCTTGGTTTCTCCTGTTTGACTTTTAACAGAACTTTGCAGAGTAGAGGCAGAGGGGGAAAGGCGTAGACTGATAGGTTTTTCCAGCTGAAGGACAGAGCATCCACTTTCCAGGCGTTTTTGTGGGGAGTCCTTGTGCAAAACTTGTCCAACTGGTAGTTCCGGGGGGAGGCAAATAGATCTACGTCTGGGCTCCCCCATTTGCTTGTCAACATGTTGAAAATCCGTGGTTCCAGTCTCCACTTGTGTGGATCCATGAGATTTCTGCTTAGTCCATCTACCAGTATATTTAATTTTCCTGGCAGGAATTGAGCTTGTAGGTGCACTTGGTAGCTCAAGGCCGTGTTCCACAATGCCATGGCTAGTCTGCAGAGGGGGTAGGAATGTGTACCCCCCCCCGCATGTTTATGTACCACATAACCTTAGTGTTGTTCGTCTTTACCATTAGTTGTCCTGGAAAATGTAGTCCTTGAAGGCTGTCAGAGCATTCTGTAGAGCCAACATTTCTTTTTTATTGATATGCAGGTGCAATTGATTTGGGTTCCATTTGCCCTGAATGCACTTCCCTGCCAGGTGAGCCCCCCATGCATAGTCTGATGTGTCTGTAGTTAGGGCATGGGTGGCGTGAATGGCAGTCCCTTGTTTTCGTGGCAGGCCTCTGCCCACCATAGGAACTCCAGGCGTAGGCAAGGTATGGTAGGAATCATTGTTTCCAGGCTGTGGCAAAGTTGACTCCATAGACTTTTTAAGTACCACTGAAGTTTCCTCAGGGCTGGCAACTCAGCACGTAAAAATCAACTGCAAATCATTAGCGGACCTGAGTTCCACTGTGGCGACCCCTAACCGGGAAAAGCCGAAGGACACAACAACTGAAGTTTCCTCATATGCAGTCCTGCATATGGAATTAGAAGAATGCAGGAGGTCATGAACCCCAAGGCTTGCAGTATTTGTCTTGCAGATAGCAGGGTTTTTGTGGCCACTTGTGTGAAGTAAGTTACCAAATGAGTTTGCTTTTCTGGCATGAGGAAAGCCATCTGGGCAGTTGTATTCAAGCTTGCACCCAGGAATGTAATCTGTTGAGAGGGTACCAGTTGTGATTTCCTTTCATTTATGGTGTACCCTAGACTAGTTAGAACCCTTTTTACAAACGCCAGATGACTTAGAAGTATGGCCTGGTTTTCTGCCTGAATTAGACAATCATCCAGGTATGGATATATTTGAATATTTCGTTGCCTGCAAAATGCAATTACTGGAGCCAGGTATTTTGGGAATACCCTGGGTGCAGTAGACAAGCCAAATGGCAGTGCAGAGAACTGATAATACAAGTAGCCTGCTTTGAAGCGTAGGTATCTTCTGCAAGATTCCCTGATTGGGACATGCAGGTAAGCTTCCTTTAAATCTAGAGTCGCCAACCAGGCATCTTTGCCTCGCATAGGAAGTAACTAGTGAAGAGTCAGCATCTTGAATTTTGGAATATCCAGAAAGGTGTTTAGAGTAGACAGGTCCAGAATTGGACACCATGATTTGTCTTTTCTGGGTACCAGGAAACGCCTGGAATAGAAACCTTGTCCCTTTTCCTCTTCTGGTACCGGTTGGTTGAATAGCCCCCATGTTTAAGAGGGAAAGTACTCGTTTCTGAACCTCCACCCACTGATTTGGGGGCAGGTCTGGCCACCCGTTTGGTGTTGGCAATGTGTGGAAATGAAATCTGTATCCCTGGGACACTATATTTAAAACCCATTTGTCCTGGGTTATGATTTCCCATTTTTTTTGCATGAAAAGCAATTTTTCCCCCCCAAAGGGGCGGCTAAAAGTTAAGTGCTTGGTAATTTTAAAGGAAAGTCATTGAGACTGTTTACCATAGGGGGGTCTTGTTATTTCCAGATTTGGAAGTGGTGGGCCCCCATTGCTTAGGTCTGAGAGTCCCCTGGGACTGAAACTTGCTGCTTTTGATGTGTCTGGATCTGGAAGGAACTGGAAAGGACCAATTCTTGGTAGGCCAGTGCCTACTAAATCTTGGGAGGTTGCACTTGTAAGAAATCTTTTACAGTTTGCATAGATTTAGCTTCATCTTCCAGCTTTTTTAAAACTTCTTCAGCCTTATTGCCAAACAGGCGGTATTGATTAAAAGGAGCATCCAACAATTTTGCTTTAACATGATCAGGCAGAGATTGCTCCTTAAGCCAAGCATGCCATCTAAGCACAGACCAAGTAACAGCAGCCATGCAAGAGGCCTCTAAAGAATTAAAACCACATTGAAAAGTACGTTTTCCAACTTGTTCAGCAGAATGCAATAAATCCTGTAAATCTTTATTTTCCACACAGTCAGAAATCAACATAATTTTCTGTTTAAGCAGTCCAATAATATGCTGTTGATATTTTAGCATATGAAATTGGCAGTTTAAAGCCCTGATAGCCAAGGTTGCAGAAGTATAAACCTTTTTACCCCATCTATTCAGCGCCCTGGAATCTCTATCAGAAGGGGTAGGATTTTTAGAAGTAGAAGCCTTAATGCCCTTAGGCCCTTGAGAAATAGTTTCAGGATCTGCAACAGGATTTTTGAAAAGGAACTTGTGGGACTCAGGAACCCTGTAGTATCGGTCAGGTTTACAAGGAGCTGGAGGCAGGGAATCAGGGGCCATACTGGATTCCGAAAACACATCAACAATGTCTAGAACAGGAGGTATAGCCAAAGGCCTATGCTGACGTAAAAGAAGAAAATCCCTAAGCTTCTTTTTTGAATCAGAGAATTCCTGACTTTCCCAGTAGAAATGCTCCCTTAAAGTATGTAAAGTTTCACCAAAGAAAAATCCTCAGGGGGGGGGAGCAGAGGGAATGGAATCCTCTGCATCAGAATTCTCATAAGTAGGTATGGACAAATCCAGGTCATTAGAAGAATCAGAAGAAACAGAATCCTGATCAGAAGACTCATAGTCAAGCTCAGGTCTAGGCCTTTTTGAAGGGGGGGGGGTTGACTACCCCTGATTAGAGTAATTAGATCTTCAGCCATTTTGATCATTTGTTTTTTAGGCATAGGGGCCTGCACATGTGGCCTGGGCGTCGGTTTCTTCGACATAGATCGAGATTTAGGCCTTAGTATTGAAGATGGAGTTGGTTTGATATGCAAGACTGTAGGCCTGAATGCACCCTCAGAAGCCGGTGCCTGCACAACGGCTCTGGACCCAACCAAAGTAGAGACATCTGCGGCTTCCATAGTTGAAGTATCTCGTGGCATACCGGACTCCGAATGGGTGTCAGTAGAGGCCTGCGAGTCAGAAGTAGTGGGTATCAGGGGCTGCGAAAGCTCCTCAATGAGTACCGGGGAACTGGTGACCGGCTTAGGAGTAGCGTCGTCATCAGTTTTGGACCTCAACGGCCTGTCCCTGTCTTTATTTTTGCATTTTTTCGAAATTCCAGTGGTCGGATGGCTAACCAACGTCATTTCTGGATAATTAAACCGAGAACTGAAATATTTCGAGGCAAAAATGTACCGACAATGGATAATGCGCTGATTAAATAAAGCACAAAACCAACAGCAAGGTACGTCGTGGTCCGGGCCTAGGCAAGGAATACAATAAAGATGAAAATCTTTATGAGGTATTTGCTTTCCACAAGTAATGCAATTAACTTATACTGACATCGGTAAGGAGCAAGAAAAAGTTTCCCCAACGGGGTAGTTAACCTTAAGTTGAAGACTTTGGTTCTGAAACTCAAAAACTAAAATTTCAGGAGTCGGCCTACCGGCACTTGCGAACTGCTTCTGCTTCGGGAACCGGATGGCAAGAAAGACTGAGGTAACGACGTCGGCTGCATGTTTTATACCCCTGATGACCTGATGTCATGGAAGAAGGGACAGCAACCGACGCAGGACCCAAAACTTTGTTAATCAGGCCAACTGAAGGCAACATGCCAGCAGATTACCCAAATGTAATGACTGCAACAGTGAAACAAGAAGAACATCCACAAATGGGATTGAATAACCTCTGGAAATTATCTAAAGCACCCAATGGTCTGATGACATGGACTCCCATGCCGCCAGGTACAACAACAGGTGACCCCCGACTGCCTCCAGAGCAGAGCAGTCGGGCAACCACTCAGGGTTGCTGAGCGGGACTGTCCAAGAACGGTTCTCGTGACCCAAAATTCCTCGGACCCCCCCCCCTCTGCCTCTGGGCTGGCGTCTGTCCTGTCCCCCTCTGCCTCTAGGGGAAGAAGGGCCCTGAGTGTCCCGGGAATACTGAGACTTCTGTAACGACATCTTCTTTTGCCCTCACTGATTCCGGGAAAAGAATCTTTGAGGGTTCAAGAAGCGGATTCCAATGGCAAACAGTGTCTTCCTTTCTCACTCTTGACCAAGGTGTCACGGACAGTCTTACCAAAGAGGGAAGAGCCATCATACGGGGCATTCGCAAAAGATGCCTTGAAGGGTTCCGTGAACTGACAAAATCTGAGCCAGGCATTACGCCTCATGGACACGCCGGACCCAGCTGCCCTAGCCGCTCCTTTGGTCACGTGTGGAAAGGAGCTGGATAGATGTATTTGAAACCGCTGTCAAGGTAGCCATCCTCGCGGAGAACGTAGCCCTGTCCTCCTGCGACATGGACTTTGGGTGAGACTAAGTCAGTTCCTTAACCAGGTTGCACTGTAGTTGAGTAACATGGGCCAGATAGTTCGGCACCCTGATAGAAAGTCACTGACACATAAACCTGCTTCCCTAGGCAATCCATCATCAAAGACTCATGGTCAGGAGGATGGAACGAGGAACTCTCCTGGGCTAGTTCCTTCTTGGTGGTGGCTGCTACCACCATAGCATCTACAGGGACCCTTTATTAAAAGCCCGTCTGTCTGCAGGGGGGCTCAATATTTTGTCCGGGCATTTAAGGATTGGTTCCACAGTGTCTGGTTCCTTCCAAGTCCACTAATGGATCCGTGGGAGGGGACAGCCAGGAAGTAGACGGGCCCATGCCGAAAGCCTCCAGGAACACCGATTCATCAGAGAAAGGTTTTGGGGCAGACCAACCTCTCCGCTGGCGCAAGATTTCCATGATGTCTCCGAAGGAGACATCCTCGGGAGGTTATCTGGGGGAACATTCCCCATCATCAAAATCAGTGTCCTCAGTGAGGGACTCTGGGGAGGAGTCCAAGTGCCTCCTTTTGCAGGTATGCTTGCGAGGAACCTCTCTGATGGGGCTCGCAAACTAGTTGTTGTTCCTCAAGAGAAACCGCCTGAGGCTCCTCGAGCATGGGCTGCCCCTGTGGTAAAATGACATGATTCACACACAAAGCAGAGGGAGTCAGGGCGGAGTCCGAATATATAGTCAAGAGCCTCGATCCATTGGAGAGAACCCTTTCCACAACATCGAATGCCGAAAGAGAGCGAGTTTCCTTGGACACCATTAAGGGAACCACTTCCTCCGGATCCGACGCGGGAATCGGAGCCAGGCCTGAAGTAGATGGAGCTCCGAGGAGGTGGGTGTGACCCAACAAGGTCAGAGCCAACAGAAAAAGCTCCACCCTCTTGGATACGACACACAGGCTCTGGCTCCAAGAACCACTCGGATCCGAACTAGTCTGATCCAACACACTCCAAACAGCTGCCGACATCGAGGAAACAGGTACAGTCAGCGCCGACCCCCTGACTAGGAGATCTCTCGGATCCATGTACTCCGAAACCGGGGGTTGGATTGGAGAAGGAGATATAGGTGTAAAGAACGAAAGGGAGTTTTCCCCCTACAGAGGGAAAGGGGGCCGGCAAGACTCCCATCTGAATTTGCGTGCGAATAAATCTCTGCATCATTTTATCCATATCAACTTCGGAGAGACAGCGGGTGGACCACGAAGAAGCCACAGACTCTGAAGAAC
The DNA here is from genome assembly GCF_019279795.1 of Protopterus annectens. Taxonomy (NCBI): domain Eukaryota; kingdom Metazoa; phylum Chordata; order Ceratodontiformes; family Protopteridae; genus Protopterus; species Protopterus annectens. Next base: position 1,858,399,957 of record NC_056741.1, read on the forward strand.
CGAGGCTCTAGAATGTGGCCTGGGCTCCTCTGGCTCCGGAGAATATCTAGGAGATCGGAGCCGAGGGGAGTCAGGTCGGTGCCTATACTGAAATTTGGTGGGGGTCCGGCTGGATCCGAAAGGTCCGGGGGCCTCTTTCTCTTATCACTCCTATGCTCTCTCTCCTTCTCTCTGCCCTTTCTCCACTCCCCTTCCACAGGCTTAGAGGCAGGAGGATGAGTCCCAGCCTGGGAGAGAGGAGAAGCAAAGATGGGAGTAGAAGGAGAGGCGGTCACAGCCGCAGCTGTGACCAAAGCAGAAGTGGAGGAGGCTGCCTCCATAGAAGGGTGCAGGCCCTTCATCGCTAGTTTAGCCCTATCATCTTTAAGGGCTTGTGGGTTAAAACCTGCACAAATATTGCAGTCCATAGACAGATGGGCAGCACCCAAACAAAGGACACAGAGTGTGGCCGTCAGCAGGCGACAGTTTGTGGCCACACATGTGGCATCTGTTAAATACTTGCTTAGGGAGGTCAGCCATAACTACCCAAAAACAAGAAAATATTTTGAAAGACACACTCTACACACCGCACACTCCGAGCCACAAGCACACAGAAGGCTGAGGGGGGAGGGGAAAGGTCTAACTATTACAAACTACCTAAAACTAAGGAAAAATACCCACACTCGATGCACCAGCAAGGGGGAGGAAAGAAGGAAACCTATGCTACCAGCACACACACTAAACACTAATAAACAGGGGAAAAAAGCACATCAAAAAACCTACTCACAACCTGGAGCTCAAGAATCACAATGCGTTGGAGGCTGCGGCAAACGAGATCTGGGGGTTGGAAGGAAGTGGTGGTGTATTATGGTTAGGGGGAGGAGCTTGGAGCATATGTTTGTGAAGTTGCCGGCTCACATCTGTTACGGATCTGATATCCACAGATTGAAGATCAAATAAAGTAAACTTCAGATCAGATTTTTTTTTTTGGGGGGGGGGGGTAAGCATCCCTCTAACTTGCACAGAAGTGCATCACCAGCTCACACAATTCAACACACTGTGGTAAAGTAACTGAAATATTATTGACAATTTAAGAAAACAAAACACCACTGATCACAAAATAAGTTTCACTTATTACCAGAGTTGGAGATGGTAGTACTGTGTGTAGTGTGGGGTACCATTATAGGGAAGTGTTATTAGATCACTTCTTTAGCCCACTAATTTATCTATCACTTCATCTAAACATAACAGATGACCCACGTGTGTATACATATATATATGTATACACACACACACACACACACACACACACACACACACATGTGATGGTTTACACATACGTATGTACAACATATAAATACATATTCTACTCACTTTGGTTGACTTGTCATTTCATCAACTGCTAAAAACACAACACCACAACACTGACTGCTGTTCTGTTAACACAAGAATGGGCTTTAACATGGGTTTTACATACAGCACAAGTCTTGTCCTCTACGTCTACCAAACAAATGTTTGACAATTCCAGCTCAACCATTTGCTGGTTGATGAAACTGCAAATTGAGAAAAGCAATACACATACACACGTTATACACAGACGTGTATATAAATGAAGAAAAAATTCCAGCCCTCTCAAATTACAAGGCAGTTTATTTCCTGTCCCAGACAAACAGATCAATGTTTCAGAGTTATAAAGAGTGGTGTTAATCTGTTGGGATAGCTGAAGGATTTAAAGCTACAATTTTCTTGTTTAAAAATCACTGGTGCCTTTCTAGTTCAATGGCATGCTTGGATTTGTGTACATCAAAGGAGGCAGTGTGGTCAATGATGGGTGTGATAAGGGAAAGAAGACTTTTTTTTTTTTTTTTTTAATCTTAAAAGATATTCCCTTGGAAATTAACTGGGACAGAGAGAGAGAAAAAGAGGGAGAGAGAGAGAGAGAGAGAGAGAGAGAGAGAGGAGGATTTCCTGACAAGGTTGAAACATGATGAATGAATGAGTTTGTGACACAAGTACCCAGATCTCAGACTGTATATATCTGAAGAAAAGCATCACTTAACATATGAAGTAGGAGCAACTTTTTGCTGAATACTACTGAACAGGAATTTTTGCACATGGTTTGAAACCATTTTCAGTACATCATGTACGTGTATATTCCAGGTCTTGTCAGAGCAGTTTAACATCAGTTGAGCAGATAAACAATGTCCACTTGCAAACATTAGCAAACTTGGTCAACCATACTTCTGGGACATTGGCTTAGATGTGTGCAAAACAAATGGAAAATTGAGGACCCAGCACAACCCATGCAGTATCCTACTAGTTACAATTTTACAGAGAGGGAACCAGCAACTTATACAACTTGGGATCTGTTGGATATCCTATTGCAATCCAGGGTTAAATGTTGTGGGACAGTGTCAAAAGCCTTGGCCAGATCAAGATATGCATAATGCTGAAAGTGACTACTGTCCACATCTTCTGCAACCTTTTCAAAGATGCCTAACAAGTTGAGCGGACACACTTGCTCTTCACATAACTAAACTGACCGGAGTCTAGATCAGTTAAATTACCTATCTGCACAATAACAATAATGCCCTTTTGTTAGCCAGGTAGGCTCCCTTGACATGCAGTCCCTTAACCATTTTGTTAGTCAGGTAGGCTCCCTTGACATGCAGTCCCTTAACCAGACATGGTTTCTGGGTCAACCCTGAGAAGTGTCTTGGTCAAGGACACCAAGTACGCAAATGAGGGCTAATGGAATCAAACCCTATGCCACAGGTACGACAGCTGAAAACCTGAACCCTTCGCATAAATGGAGTTCTGCTACAATAACAGCCTTATAAGAAAAGCCATGGAATTTGAGGCTGATGGGCCTATAATTACCTTGGTATGCAGAGGAGTTGTCCTTGTGTAGAGCAGGCATAGTGGTTGTTCTCTAGGCAAAAGGCACAGGCACTGTGGATAGGCTGAGGCTAAAAAGCTAAATGAGAAGCTTGCTTGGCACTGATGGGAATGCAGCCTGGTACGATATCTGATCCCAAAGACGCATTACTTTTATCCTTGCCTGGGATTCTAAGACTCATACCAAGGTGATTTCAGGTGAAATTACATTTTCAGGGATAGTGGGGACAAGGGATTACAATGCAGGTAAGTGTGGGTAAGGTTAGCACTAAAAGCTTTTCTTCTAAAACTGGCAATATTCCTGAGATTGAAATGTGTGAAATTATGGATGAGCCCAGTGCAATTCTTAACATTATTCCTTAAATTTCCTGACATGAATACAAAAAGAACTTGTAGCTTCCTTCAGCATTTGTAGTGATCTTAATTTGTTAACCTGCTTTACATGTTCCACAACCTTGTGGGATATTTCTAGTTTACTCCATTTTCATGAATTCCATTATTTTTGCACATCTTTCTTTAGAGCTTGTTGAAACTCTAATACTGTACAACTACTATTTCTTGGAGCTTTTTTCCCTGAGTCACCACTGAAAATTGGCAATGTATCCAGTTAGAACCTCCTGGGAAATGGCAGGTAAAATAAATCCTCTCAAGTTCCTTGCTGGCATTTTTCAATGATGTTTGTGATGTAGGGAGATGGGGACTGCTTAAAAAAAGCATGGCTTTGTTTTCCATTTTTTGTTATATACTTTATTAATATGGAGTTCCAGCAGAAAACGTTTGTTCCTAAATTTGTCATTATATTTAAGGTGTATAATGTGTACAGGTACGGTCTTTTCTATGCAGCTGTTTAGGTCCTGGTAAAAACTGTAGATGACTGCGGCAGCCCTCTCAGTTGGGCCCATTTGTTGAGATTTTGCATAGGTTTCAAAAAGCTGCACTGGAGAAGTTGCTAAAGATTATCTCATTTGGTGGAGTGGTAACACTAGGTCAGTCAGAGAAGTTGACCGATTTCTGATCAGATTTAACCAGGGATGAGTAATAACAAAACAGGGTATAGGCAGTGGCTTCATTGGTAAGGACAATGTGAAGGATATTAGAGCCTCTAGTAGGTGGCTTTACCATTTGCTACATTGCATTAGTATTTCCATGATCTTTGAAGACACTGATGGGATATGTATCTAGCAATAAAGTAAAAAATGGATCCGTTAAACATGATTTGGATCTCAAAGTTATAGTCATTGGTAATTTGGTATGAAGCGCTGGTGTTTGAAACAGAGATGCATCCCCAAAATTATCAAATGGTTTGACAGTGACAGGTACTAAACACTGTTATATAGGAAGTGCTGTCACTGCACTGAAATCATGTCTTATTAAGTACACAGATGACTATGTATGATTTGCTGAAGGGCCTTGATTTCTGGCGTCTTCCCTTTAGATACCTTGTATTCAGAAGCGCCACCATGATGATGGTGTCCAAAATATGGGTTTAAGTTTTCTATGCAGAAATGCCCAGTATGGAGAGACTCTAAAAAATGAAGGCAGCATAGGTTTTAGCCGGTATATGAATGTGAGGTATAAGCCATCCTCGGCGAAACAGAAAATTGCATCTATCATCTCATCACATGTAGAAACACACTGAATCCCCTTAAGAATGGCACTCACTAATTATCCAATTGTTAAAACCAATTATTTTGTCTTGGTATCTCTATCATTCCTGGTGAAGGAAAGACACTAAAAACACTTTTTTGCATAGTAACTGACATGTCTCTCTGTCCTGCTGGGTGAAGTGCCTTGGGTCATTCACCCTCACATGGGCCACCACTAGGTCATAGTCATAGTTGTTGGGCTTAAGGGACTTTAGGGGCCTTGTGACATCACCGATCCTGGCAACTGACAAACAGCTTACATTCTCCCTTTTTTATTTCGTCTGTTGAGTGCAGAGTCTGCATATCTAATTATAAAGTCACCAACAATTAAACAATTTCACTTTGTGGAAGCAGACAGTGACTTTCTGGACTTGGGTCATTTTCCTGATGACTCGTAGACAATCTGTGTGGAGATTCAGTATTTGGGATGGACAACAGATACTGCCATGTGAAATGGAGGGCTGGTATGGAAGTTTTGGCAAATTGTACTTTACAGCTTCAGCAGAAGTTATGGGCTCAGTGACATGTTGTGACTAATATAGTGCTGTGGATGCATGATACTCACAATGACAATAAGACAAAAGTACAGTTTTGTACCTACCATAAATGTAGATGTTCGAGTGCTAATACAGCTGCAGTAATCACATATGGGTTCTCTGCCGTCAGGCGGTCCCTCGGGCGGCCGAATTCCAAAGTCTTGGTCCGGCGTCGGTTGTTGTCGCCTTCTTCCCTGACGTCAGTGCGACAGGGGTATATAAATCACAGCCGACGTCATATTCTTCAGTCTTTCTTACCCCAAATGTCAGGTGCCCCCAAAAGGAAGGCAATAGATAAATTTTATATATATATATATATATATATATATATATATATATATATATATATATATATGTAATATATACAAGCAATGCAGTGTTATCAAAAAAGAGTAGTTGCAAGCAAATACACCATGGGAGGATAACCCAAAATAGGTTGTATGAGGAGGTGTTAGCCACTAGTCCTGTACCTAGAGGGGAAGGAGGGAGGGAAACCTGTACTGCAGCTGTATTAGCACTCGAACATCTACATTTATGGTAGGTACAAAACTGCACTATGTTCATCGTGCATACAGCTGCAGTAATCACATATGGGTAGAATCCCAAAGCTACGCACAGGGTGGTAGGCACTAGGTAGAACTGGAATGAGCCAGAATGCCCTGCAACACAGCAGTAGCAAAGCCTGCTCTAGTTTTGGAATATAAAGGCAGGTGGTACTGTTTTGTGAAGGTATGTACAGAACTCCAAGTGGCTGCCTCCAAGATATCTTTGGTAGGAACTCCTCTGAGGAAGGCTGTAGAGGTAGCTGTGGCCCTGGTGGAGTGTGGTCTGATGCCTACAGGGTAGGGTTACCACCTGTCCCACTTTGCGAGGGACAGTCCCTCTTTGGGCAGTTGTGTCCTGACAAAAAATATTAAAAATGGCAAATGTCCTGAGATTGTAGGACATAATTGTGTCCTATATTTTATGTAATATTTGCATAAAACAGTTATTCTATATCTAAAATACCTAAATGTTATAAGAAACAGAATAAGCAACTAAAATGCTACAAGAATAAGCTTTTATTTAGGCAAAAAAACTTAAGTTCTATCCTTTGTACTGACAAAATCTGATGTTTGTCCCGAAAATGTCCCACTTTGGCCATTTGGAAAGGTGGCAACCCTACTACAGGGACAGATTTCCCATGATAGGAGTAACAAAATCGTATGCAGTGGCCTATCCATTTAGAGATTGTCTGTTTGGTAACAGGCTTCCCTTGAGCTCCTACAGCATAAGACACAAAGAGTTGTTGTAATTTCCTGAAAGGCTTTGTTCTGTCCAAATAGTAACGTAGCTGTCTATGGATGTCTAAGGAATGTAGCAGCCTTTCCCCTTTGTTTTGAGGATTGGGGTAAAAGGTAGGTAAGTGCATGGCTTGATTTAAGGCTACCCTGGATACCACTTTAGGCATAAATGACGGGTTGGTTCGAAGGGAAACCCTGTCCTGATGGAAGATAAGAAAAGGCTGCACAGCCATGAGGGCTTGAAGTTCCGAAACCCTACGAGCTGAGGTAATGGCCAGAAGGAAAGCTGTTTTCCAGGACAAGTATTGTAAATCTGTTGAGGCAGCTGGTTCAAAGGGAGGCAATGTTAATTTTTCTAGAATGTAATTAAGATCCCAGGCTGGCACTGGTTGTTTCCTTGGTGGTCTTATATTCTTAGCCCCTCTGAGGAATTGCCTTAAAAGTGGGTGAGAGAATAACGGTGGATCCGTGTTGAATTCTGCAGAAATGGCTGAGGCATGGATTTTTATGGAGGAAAATGAAAGTCCACTGTTCAGCAGCTCAGCTAGATACTGTAATACCTGAGGCAAATTCAGTTTTCTAGGATCCTGGCCTTTTTTCTCATTCCAAGAGCAAAACCGTTTCCATTTTGCTGAGTAAGTCTTCCGAGTAGATGGCCTTCTGGCCTCCAGAATGACATCCTGCACCTCTTTGGAGAGTAGGGTCTGCTGAGGTGTTAAGGAATTTTCCATGCAGCAAGATTGAGTGTTTTCAGCTGACTGTGAAGAGTTTTGTAGCTGTGCTGAGTCAGCAGGAGAGGCATTAGAGGTAGAGGCCAGGGAGGAGTATGTTTTAGGCTCCTTAGGAGTGGGTACCAGTGCTGTCTTGGCCAGTCTGGAGCAATCAGTATCATCTTCGGTCTGTCTGCTCTTGCTTTCAGGAGCACCTTGGGTAGAAGAGGCAGAGGTGGGAAAGCGTACACTGTCCATGCTGTCCAACTGAATGAAAGGGCGTCCACCCTCCAGGCCTTTGGATGAAAAGTCCTTGAGCAAAACTTTTCCAGTTGATGGTTCCTGTGGGAGGCGAAGAGATCTATGTCTGGCCTTCCCCATGCTTGGATTATCTTTGTAAACACCTGTGGATGTAGTTTCCATTCGTGTGGATCTGTCATATTTCTGCTTGGATTGTCTGCCAGAGTGTTTTCCAAACCTGGCAAGTACTGTGCTTGAAGTTCGATTTGCCATTCCAGAGCCAAGTTCCAAAGTGTCATGGCTAGTCTGCACAGGGGATATGAATGTGTTCCTCCTTGTTTGTTTATGTACCACATTACTGTGGTGTTGTCTGTTCTTATCAATAATTGTCCTGGGTGCAGGAGGTCCTTGAATGCTGTAATTGCATTTATTACTGCTAGCATTTCTTTTTGATTGATGTGAAGGTGCTTTTCCTTTTGGGACCATTTGCCCTGAATGCACCTGCCTGTCATGTGCGCCCCCCAGGCATAATCTGAGGCGTCTGTTGTGATGACTTGATTTGCTTGAGGCTTGCAGAATGGGAGGCCTGTATTTGTTTGACATGCTTGGGCCCACCATAGAAATTCCTTTTGCAAACATGGAATTATTGGTATTATTGTTTCCAAATTTTGGCTGTGTTGAGACCATAGGTTTTTTAGGTACCATTGAAGTTTTCTCATATGCAACTTTGCACATGGGATTAAAAGAATGCAAGATGCCATGAAGCCCAGAGCCTGCAGGATTTTCCTTGCAGTAAGCCTGGTACAATTTGCTAGTGTTTTGAAGTACTGTGTTAGTTGCTCTTGTTTTTCTGGCGTAAGATAGGCCATCTGGGTGTTTGTGTCCATGTTGGCACCCAGGAAAGTTATTTTCTGAGATGGTGTTAGCCTGGATTTCTCTTTGTTGATTGTGTATCCCAGAGAATTCAGTAACAGTGTTGCATAAGCCAGATGTTCCAGAAGAGCGTGCTTGCTGTCCGCTTGGATCAGGCAGTCGTCCAAATAAGGGTAAATTTGTATCCCTTGAAGTCTGCAGTAGGCAATTACTGATGCCAGGCATTTCGTGAATACTCTGGGTGCAGTAGATAAGCCAAAGGGCAATGCAGAGAATTGATAGTGGATTGAACCTGCAAGAAATCTGAAGTATCTTCTGCAGCTTTGTCCGATTGGGACATGCAGGTATGCCTCCTTGAGGTGCAATGTTACCAGCCAAACTCCTTGCCCAGCATGGGAAGAAGTTGCTGTAATGTGAGCATCTTGAATTTTGGTACGAGTAGAAATGTATTTAGGATGGATAAGTCCAAAATGGGTCTCCAGTCAGTTCCTTTTCTTGGTACCAGGAAAAGTCTGGAATAAAAACCATGACCTTGTTTGTGAGTAGGAACCTCTTGAATGGCTTTCATGTCCATGAGTTTTGTAATTTGTATTTGTGCCTCTGCCCTTTGATTGTATGGCAGGTTTGGCATGCCTCTCATTTTTGGAAGAGTGTGAAAATGAAATCTGTAGCCTCTGTTTATTATGTCCAGGATCCATTTGTCTGTTGTGATAATGTGCCAATTTCCTGAAAATAGTGCCAGCTTTCCTCCCAAGGGTGCTGCCAGCTGAGATTTGCTTGGCATGAAAAGGAGGAAGTCATTGGGTTTGCTTTCTGTATTGTTGTGCACTGTCTTCGCCACCTCTTGGTGCTTGAGTTTGCCATTGTCTGCCTCTATATGATCCTTGAGATTGCCCTCTGCCCCTTGAGCGCATGTATCTACCTCTCTGGGGCTTGTCCGTGGCTGGAAAGGACCAATTTTTTGAAGGCCAATTTCTGCTAAAACGAGGTGGCTGTACCTGTAGAAAAGCCTTGACAGTTTGCATAGATTTAGCTTTTTCTTCCATTTTCCGTAGTATCTCCTCAGCATTAGTACCAAATAGCACATCCTTTTGTAAAGGAGCATCTAGTAGTTTAGCTTTAACATGATCAGGCAAGTTTTGTTCCCTAAGCCAGGCACGTCTACGAATGACTGCTCCTGCAGCAGTAGCTCTACTTGAGGCCTCTAAGGCATCATAACCACATTGTAAGGTGTGTTTACCCACTTGTTCTGCACTATGCATCATATCATGCAATTCCTTCAAATCTGGTTGTTCAGGTTGAGACATTTTGTTTCTTAATTGTGATAGCAGAAACTGTTGGTATTTAAGCATATGGAACTGACAATTTAAGGCCCTCATGGCTAGGGTGGCCGAGGTGTATACCTTTTCCCCCCACCTTTCTAAGGATCTAGATTCTCTCTCGGAAGGTAGTGGATTCTTGGCAGTAGAGGCCTTCATTCCCTTGGGGCCTTGAGAAATGGTTTCAGGGTCAGCATTATGGCTTTTGAAAAGAAATTGGTGAGAGTTAGGGACTCTGTAGTACCTATCAGGTTTGACTGGTGCAGGAGGCAGGGAATCCGGGTTAAGGCAAGCCTCATAGTAAACATCATCAAGAATGTCCAGGACAGGAGGTATAGCCAGAGGCCTGTGTTGAGGTAACAAAAGAAATTCCCTAAGCCTTTTCTTGGAAACAGAAAAGTCTTGGCCTTCCCAATGGAAGTGTTCCCTCAAGGTGTGCAAGGTCTCCCCAAAAGAAAAATCCTCAGGGGGAGATACAGAAGGAATGGACTGTTCTGCATCAGAATCTTCATAAGGGTAATATGAGTGTTCCTCCACATCCGAATGTTCTGAGAAAATGGAGCCCTGTTCAGAAGAGGGAGAGTCTTCCTCCACTCTGGGTCTCTTGTCTGGAGGGGGTTGGGAACCCCTGATATAGGAAATTAAATCCTCAGCCATTTTAAGCATCTGCTATTTAGGCATGGAGCCTGGGGATGGTCCCTGTGCAACAGGCCTCTTGGGATGCATGGCTGATTTGGACTTAGTGAAGGCCTTAATGGAAAAGGAAGAAGAGGGCCTAAATACACCTTGGGTGGAAGTGGACCTGCCCACATTAGGAGGCTCAACACTCACTGTGGATTCGGTGGTTGTAGTCTGAGTAAGGGCCGAGGTACCAGCGGTCTCGGGTACAGAACACACCGCCAAGGAAGTGTCGTCGGTAGTCAGGGACTGCATAGGCGTCTCGCTGAGAACCGGACCACGTGTAGCCGGTTATGGCGTGGTGTCGGTGGAGACCGCGGACCTCGCGTGACGGTCCTTGTCCTTTCGTTTTTTGGACAAAACGGTAGTCGGAGTATCCGACGACATTTTATAATCAAAGGCTTTACCAAAATAAATGTTGGGTGTACTCCGCCCGACGCTTAATAGTGCGTTTATTGAAGGTAGCGCAAAAGCAACAGCCCGAGACGTCGTGGTCTGGACCTAAACAAGGTATGCAGAGGGAATGGAAATCCTTATGCGGTATTTGCTTCCCACAAGAAATACAATTGTTAACTTTGTCTGACATCGGTCTGAGGCAAGAAAAGTTTCCCCAACGGGGTACTTAGCTTTAATGAAGACTTCGGTTTCGGATTTTGTTGTAAATTCAGGAGATGGCCGACCGGCACTTGCGAACTGCTTCTGCTTCGGGCACCACGCGGCAAAAAAGACTGAAGAATATGGCGTCGGCTGTGATTTATATACCCCTGTCGCACTGACGTCAGGGAAGAAGGCGACAACAACCGACGCCGGACCAAGACTTTGGAATTCGGCCGACCGAGGGACCGCCTGACGGCAGAGAACCCATATGTGATTACTGCAGCTGTATGCACGATGAACATCTGGAACAATGTAAAAATGTATTGGTAAGGCAAAGCTTTCAGGTACAGCAACCCTTCCTCAGTGCAAGATAAAAACTAAATCAGTTACAATCCTTAAATATCATCCAGAACCAATAATTCAATTAAGCACAGACGATAAAATCATCATACAATTTAAAAAAAACGAACAAAATCTGCTCATTTAATCATTTTAAACATAGCATTCTATCTTTAAGTATCGGTTTTAAAGTATTCAACTTATTAATACCAGGAAACACATCTGCCTGCAACAATGTGATCCATTCATATTCTTTTAACTCTAATTTATTATTTAAATCACCACCTCTAATCGACCTTTGAACAGAAGTTAACACACAAAGTAAAATCATGTAGTTCCCCATTCTCATATATATGTTGTGCTAGTGAATTATTCATAACATTTCTTCTAATATCTGATTTGTGTTCAATAATTCTATCTTTGAGACGTCTAGTACTTTTTCCTACATAAAATGCCAAACATACCCGGCACACAGCTAAATATACAACGTTGCAAGAATTACATGTGGCAAAACATTTTACATTGTATTTCCTATTACTAGTAGGATGAACAAAATCTAATTCACTATTTATACATGAGCAACAACAGTTGTAGCAAGGAACAGTGCCCTTTCTAGCAGAAAACGGATTACTAGAGCAATTACAGTCTTTATAACAAAGTTTTTGTTTAAGACTTTCACAATTTCTATATGAAAAACTGGGTTTAATGGCAACAAATTTCAATAATTCAGTGGCACTTCGTAAAATACAACAATTACTACTGATGATACTCCTGACACCATCACTACATCTGCTATAGGTCACTGTGTAATGCAAGGCCATAGACTGATTATTGCCACCTGCCAAAGGGGTTTGAGCAACACTTTTGCCACAAAAGAAGGGGTAAAACTTAGTGTCTCTTTCCTCAAGGATTTCATTTTTGATGCTAAATAGCAAATTATCATCATAGCCTCTTTGAAAAGGCTCATCAATCATATAATTTAATTGTATTTCACAATTTTGTCTTTCAGTATTAAGTCTACATACACGTATAAAATGACTCCTAATAATTCCCTTAAAAATATGTAGGCTATGCATACTTGTACGATGCAAGTATTTATTTTTGTGCATAGTCTTTCTATAAAGAAAAGTTTGTATCCTGTCACCTTGTATATTCAAATTAATGTCCAAAAACTGTATACATTCGGATGAACAGGTTAAAGTGAAGTGTAGAAAACCAGTACTATCATTAAGAAAGTTGACATATTCCTTAAGTTCATGTTCATTGCCCTCCCATATGAAAAAATATCATCCACAAATCTCTTAAAGAATGTGATCTTAGAATTATAATTACATTCTGTAGATGAAGGGAAATTGGTTCAGTGCACCAGCCCCTGATGATACTCACCCAACAGTGGGCTTGATGCCAGAGGTTTGCTTTCACGTTTCTTTAATATTTATACCTCTTGCAGGCTGTATTGTCAATTGGCAAAAGTAGTGAATAGTGGGTTAATTAAGGCAGTGTACTAACTACCTAATAAAGTACTGATCACAGATGGATAAATAGCACAACTCATTCCACACAACAATTTCAACCAGTACAGACTGCACTACCCCAATGGCAATTACATTCACCCCCTCACCACCGACAGTACCACAGTCGCCTAACATCACCACAAACACTCAAGCAGCCATACCACCTCAACAAAACCCAGAAAATTCCTCATCAACCTTAAATTACACCAAGGCAAACAAAACCTAAAAAGCAAAGGCATCAAAATCACCTTAATGCTCAAAGTTTTCGAAACAAGACTGACTATAGTGATCAATGGCCAACCATTACCAATATTACTACATTGGCAGCTAGTGAGACCTGGTTCACGTTTCCTACAATCTCCTCCACAAATGTAAATACCAATTATTACATACATCCTGATAAATGCAGAAAACAAAAAACAGGAGGGGGTGTACTCCTAATTAAAAAATAGCTTAAATTATCAAAACATCACCAAGTTTCTATGTAAATGTTTGCTGGCTATTGTTTACACCCCTCCCCTATCACCAACTTCATTACAAACCACAGCAACATACATATTTCAAAACATAAGTCAAAACAAGAAAATAATTATACTTTGACTAGACTTCAAAAACAGACATTATCTAGTAAAAGCAAATCACTGTAATACCTTCCTCTACCAACATAACCATAGGCATAGTTAAAATATCTCCACCAGACCATGTACCTTCATACAATTTACAAAAAATCTTAATTTAGCCAAATCAGTTATGGGGGGTGGAATCGAGGACATCTCTCTCCATGTTTCTAGTTCCCACCCTTAACACATAAGAAAAGTTTGGTTAAAAGGCAGTCAATTAGATTAGCAACGATGATCTCTGACACGGACATATGTTTACAAGAAATAGAAAAGTTAAAAAAAGATATTTTATGACAGAGGTAATCCAAGAAAAATAGTAGGCAGTATTATTAGAAGTGGTAAAATTAAGGGAATCTAAGTAAAACTCCATTTAGGGGTAAGTTTAGAGGGAATTAAAATTCAATAAAGGAATGTGAATATTGACTATGAAACAGCAATGGTCCTGGAGTATAACAATGAATATCATGAAGTCAGAACAAATATAGAGAAGAATTGGACAATATTAAGAACAAATGCAGAATTATTCCATCAGTAGGCAACATGTTGAGTTTTGTTTGTAAAACCTCAACAAATAAAAGAAAGGGTTATGGAAATGGGAACAGTACTGCAAGAAATGCACTCACATATTAGAATACCAGCTAAAAATAAATGATGTTACTTTAAAACTACATAAGGATAATTGCTGGACCACTGAGGTAATATGTACTACCAGATGTACCAAGTGCCCCTCTTTTTATATAGGGAAAATGGAGATAGTACAAATGTGATATTTTAACTAAAACCACTAACAGTGCTCTACATAAACATGCCACAATTTGCACAGGATTTATTGGATTTAAATTTGCTGTATTGGAAAAGGTAATTTTAAACGCAAGGGGAGGTGATTGAGAAAATACGCTGGAGTATAGACAGCTTTTTTGGAAATAAAGTGCCAATTCCCCTCTAGGAATCAATGAATATATACTTCTATCAAGCCTGTGTTAAAACTAAGAGCTGCTAAAATATGCCGGTAGAGATATCTCACAAGTGAGAAAGTATTTGATACTCATTTTAGGTTTTTAGTTATTCACAGAGTTTATTTAATAATAACAATATTTCAGAGGAATTTTACACTTTTTGATTGTTAAGCATACAGTGGATATAAAAAGTGTACACACCCTTGTTAAAATGCCAGGTTTTTGTGATATAAAAAAATGACACCACAATAAATAATTTCAAAACTTTTCCTACCTTTAATGTGACCTATAACTTGTACAATTCAATTGAAAAACAAACAAATCTGTTAGGGGAAAATTATAAAAAAATAAAAAATGTACAATAAGCTGGTTGCATAAGTGTGCACACCCCTAAACTAATACTTTGTTGAAGCACCTTTTGATTTAATTACAGCATCCAGTCTTCTTGGGTGCACACCTGTCATCAATTAAAGAGACTCTGATTAACCCCAAATAAAGTTCAGCTGTCCTAGTAGGATTTTCCTGACATTTACTCAGTTGCCTGCTACAGCAAAAGCCATGGTTTGCAGAGATCTTACAAAGCATCAAAGGGATCTCATTGTTGAAAAGCATCAGTCAGAGAAGGGTACAAAAAAATGTCTACAGCATTGGATGTAGCATGGAACACAGTGAAGACAGTCATCAAAAAGTGGACAAAATATGGCACAGAAGTGACATTGCAAAGAACTGGACATCCCTCTAAAATTGATGAAAAGACAAAACAAAAACTGGTCAGGGAGACTGTCAAGAGACCTACAGCAACACTGAAGGAGCTGCAGGGATTTCTGGCAAGTACTGGTTATGCACTACATGTGACAACAATCTCCCGTATTCTCCATAGGTCTGGGCTATAGAGTAGGGTTGCAAGATGGAAGCCTTTTCTTACACAGAAAAACATCCAGGCTCAGATAAAATTTACAAATCAATACATCACGTCTCCCAAAAACATGTGGGAAAAATGTGTTATGGTCTGATGAGACCAAGGTTGAACTTTTTGGCCACAATTTCAAAAAGTACGTTTGGCGCAAAAACAACACGTCGCATCACCAAAAGAAAACCATCCCCATGGTGAAGCATGGTGGTGGCAGTATCATGCTTTGGGGTTGCTTTTCTTCAGCTGGAACTGGGGCTTTAGTCAAAGTGGAGGGAATTATGAACAGTTCCAAATACCAGTCACTTTTGGCCCAAAACCTTCAGGCGTCTGCTAGAAAGCTGAAGATGAAGAGGAATTTCACCTTTCAACACAACAATGACCCCAAGCATGCATCCAAATCAACAAAAGAATGGCTTCACCAGAAGAAAATTAAAGTTTTGGAATGGCCCGGCCAGAGCCCAGACCTAAATCCAATAAAAAATCTATGGGGTGACCTGAGGAGGGCTGTGCACAAGAGATGCCTTCGCAATCTGACAGATTTGGAGCGCTTTTGCAAGGAAGAGTGGGCAAATATTGCCAAGATGTGCCATGCTGATAGACAACTACCCAAGAAGACTGAATGCTGTACTTAAATCAAAAGGTGCTTCAACAAAGTATTACTTGTGCAACCAGCTTACTGTACATTTTTTTATTTTTTTATATTTTCCCCCCAACAAATTTGTTTGTTTTTCAAATGAATTGTCCAGGTTATAGGTCACATTAAAGGTGGGAAAAGTTCTGAAATAAAAAAATGAGACCACAATAAATCACATCACAAAAACCTGGCATTTTAACAGGGGTGTGTACACTTTTTATATCCACTGTAAATGCATGACCTTTGAAACATTCAGCAGTTTATTGAAATGATACAGCTTTTCCAAATGGTTAATTTATTACTATTCTTATATTTAACATTAAGATGAACAGCACATTACCTGGACTGTAAATAGGAACCTCTGAGAATTTAATATTAGTTTTACTGGTTTGGGGGTTTTAGAATATGTTCTTGTATCTTTTTAGGAAGACAGGGGGCTTGTTAGTTTATGTCACAAAATATCCACCCTATATATGTAAGGAAATCAACTGATTTGATTGTTCTGATGAAGTCCTTTTAACATTATAGGTATGGACAAAAGTGCTTAACAGTTTAGAAATTTTGCTTGCAATAAATTTTTTAGTACGCATTGAATGAGTTGTCCTACATGGACTGAACATTTATTGCGATTAGCCTTCATATCTTAGTGATCACTTACGTTACTATTCCTTTTGATTTATAAGCAAGCAAATAGTGTTTTTCAACCCTGAATGGTTCTAAATCAAGGACATCTCCAATTTCAGTAATAGCAGGAATAACAATGGCAGCAGTATGACAGAACATGTTACAGGGCTTCAAGTCTCTTATTAGTACCCCTGTCACTCTTCTTCTTTAACCAGGCATCACATACCAAATATGCAGATTTATCAACCCCCTCAGATGGAGCATCAGTGCCTATCTCTACAACAAAGATCATTCCATTATTCTTATCATTGCTAACCTTTACAATTTTACATAATCGTGTCTACCCATCTCTTGGAAGGATGCTACTAGTCCAAACCTCACCTTACTCTTTCAGGAACCAGGAAAAAATAATGCTCTAACCCTACATATGTACCCTCTGGAATCTCAAATTGGGAAAAGGGGCATCAGTAAAACAGCCCCCTTCTAACTAGAACCGCCTCAGGAACAGAGTATCCAACATTTTAGAAATAAGCTTCTGGAGCACAAAAAGGAAACCTGCAAATGCTCCTTTCCTGAACAACAGCCTGCACTTTTCCTTCACTCATTGTTTCCACTCTAAAGTAGTAACTCATCCATGCACTCAAAAGGTCTAGAACTGCTCAGATGATTGCATTTACATATTTATAAAAATTGACCAAAGAGAAAATTATAGTTGATCTCTAAATAAATTGACTCTAAATGGAACATAGGAAATGTTTAAGGCAAGCAAAGCCATCCACTCATCACCTTCCCCTACCTATAAGGGTCATGCTTCTCCTTCTTCCAACTTCTTTACAATTGTAAGGTTGTCTCTTCTTCTTACCAAATTCTTAATTCAGAGACTAACAAGCAGTATCAGTCTCCACTACAACATCAAAATGATTCAGTAGTCAAACTACTGTCCTACTACATAAAGAGACTATTAATAACTGCATACACAAAAACATGTTACAAGTGTGCCAAACTCTTATTATTTCCATGAATTGTTAGCCATATATACTGCATTAAATATTCAGTCTATGCAACTCTTAAACATTTGCCATGGAGCTCTTTGTACTATGACCTTTACTACTACAAGATGTAAATTAACTTCTACGATCATTTCAAAGTTTTCTATACAATACAGTCAATTCTTTGTTACTTCTATACCAAAATGTACAACTTCACCTAGGTCATAGCTAAAAAGAGTCCACGGACCCATTCACTTACTGGGCCAAAGGAGAGAGGGGGATAATATATATGGTTTCTTTGAAATACAATAAATCAGCACTTATTAAGCTCCAAAGATGACATGGAAATGGATACATTAGTATCTCTCCCTTCACGTAATTGTTACTGCATGCACTGCAGGTAGAACAATTCCCTACTACTTACTCTAGTAGAGTTGACATTCCTGTCCAAAATATCACATTTTTTTACTCTTTCTCTGCATTTCACTAGTACTAGATATGACTCGTATGTCCTCTGAGGGATATTCTGTGGCTGATTGGGAATTGCTGCTTTATCTACTTTGAATACGGAGCCTTAAATACAACGCATTTCATCCCTGAACAAAAATGACAACCCCCCCCCCCCCCCCACTGAAGCCATTTACTCAGGCCATGCTTTCACTTTAACATACATTAGTGACTCATTTTTAAGTTAATTATAGCATATTTTGAAATCCTTTTATGCCACCCCACCCTTCAACCACTGGCAACACTAGTATTACCCCAAAAATAATCAAGCTAATCTTTTATAGATTCTTCATGCTTATTTAGCAAATATGCACTACTAAATGTTTCCCCTGCAATTCAAAGAGGTTCATACAGATGAAAAAATGATCCAGCCTTCAGCCAGTCCAAACCCAATTAAAAACAAAAAGAAACATTTTTTTCTAAAACACAGGTTAAGCCTGCCTGCCACTGCTCCCACTCAGTTAAATATCCCAATTTCATAGTCACACAAAGAAAAAGAAAAGAAAAAAAAATACCACACACACACACACATATACACAATCATTCCAGTGCACAAACAATTTGCACAAGTATGGATTCTGGATGAAAAACGATCTACTCATTCACTTAAATTTTTTTTTTTTTTCAAGTCAAAGAAGTCGTCACCAGGTTCATAGGTTCACATGTATGTACTAGGCTAATGGCCCTGGAGCCTTTACAAGCCTAGCTCATAGGACTACCCTGGCATCGTGCCACCCGACCTTAGTTCCCAGTGCCTCTGTCAAGCAAAGCCACTGGAGTGATCCCCGGGGTGAATTTTCTATTCCCCATCCAGTCATCAAGATTTCTCTTGAAAAGGGCCAGTGAGGCATTCCGCTTGACATGTATGGGAAGTCTATTCCATACCATGGGCAGTCTCTGGGTTATGAACCTGTCCCTCCAGTTTGTTCTGTTGTTCGCGGTAATGAGGTTGAGGTCTCTGGAGCGTGTAGTGCAGAGGGATTGGGATTTCTTTAGATGTAGCATTTCTAACAGAGCTGGGTCAGACATGGCTTTGTAAGTCAAGCAGAGACTGCCTCTAAGTACGCGATATGAGACAGAATAGTTAAGAGTTTTTTGAGTCTGTCAATATAGGACAACAGTTTAAGGCCTAGGATCCTCTTTGTGAGGTACTTTTGCAGTCTCTCCTGTTGCTGTAGGTATCTAGTGAGGTACATACGAAATGAGGCATTGTGCTCGATGACTGCAAACACTTGATGGATTGATAACACTCAAAGAGTAGGGTAATGTTATTGAAAACATCCGCTGTGTACAGGCTCCCTGTTTGATGTATACATAATCTCAGGGGTTCCACAAATAACTTTTTGAATACATCTGCAAAGGTTTGTAGCCTGTTCCCACACAGACATTTATGGAATTTCTTACATCCATACACTACTGCTGTGACTTTTCTACATGTGGATATCTCTGTGCATTTACAAATGTTCTTGAAGCACATGGAAATGGTATACTCTCTTGAAGGATCACAACTCCTCTACCTTTCTGACTAGTATCAAATTGTAAAACAGGCTTATTGACGTCACTGTTTTACTGCCAGCACATAGACTAATTTGGCCACTTCACAACTCATCCTGTTCCTTTCCTAGACTTTATCTTGCCCCAACAGCATTCTTAAATATATAGCTATCTAGTAACATACAAGGTACAAACCTTGAAAAATATTGCATCGTTCCTTCAAAATTACAACACCTGCTTGTCTTCTGGCTTTGGTGTCTGCACAACTGTGCAGGTAATTTCAAAATCGGGTTTTAGTTCATCTTATGTCCAAATATGATGCATGCATTTCATACCTGTCACTCTGATTTTGTACTTGCCCTTACTTATTTGAAATTATGCAGTATTAATCATTTCATTAGTTTTTATCAGTAATTTTTCACAATCTTCTTGTGTTTGACCCCACCTTCCAAATCATGGATAACAGTTCTTTCTGGAACAATTTTGCTGCACACAAAATACTCTCGGCCCTACTAAACGTATTTGCTTCAGTACTTGTCAGTGCTTCTGCTACTACATTTGTACAGTAACCTGTAGCCATAAACACTTAGGCTAAACAGCAGATTTGTTAATAAAGCAACTTATTGTCACTACATGGAATAGTATGAACTTTAATAGTGGTACACTCCGACCCACGTGTAGGACGACAGCTGCTACACTATTCTTATTATTACATGGAATTATATGAACTGTAATAGTGGTACACTTCTACCCACGTATACGATAGCAACTGCTATACTATTCTTAGCCACATCTCTTTTGTACAAACAATATGTAAAACTACCATCTTCATAATACTCTAACATACAAAATAATGGAACTAATACATCAGTATGGCAAAAGGACAGTTGAAATACATATTACTGCTGTTTAAACAACATTTTTTTTAATTATTCAACATTTAATTGGACGCTTCCTACACAAGGAACTTCTTAATGACACATCATCTGTAACAGACTATACATATGTTATTTTTCCTGGTTAGGGGTCGCCACAGCGGATCACCTGTCCACTCATGATTGGCAGTGGAGTTTTACGGTGTCGAGTTGCCAGCCTGGCGCCCAACCTTCCACAGAAGGCACACACTCGCACCTAGGGCCAATTTAGAGTGTCCAATCCACCTACAGCATGTCTTTGGGATGTGGGAGGAAACCGGAGCACCCGGAGGAAACCCACGCGACCACAGGGAGGACATGCAGACTTAGCACAGAAGGCACCCCAGCCGAGGATCGAACCGGAGAACCTCATACTGTGAGGTGGCAACGCTACGCTGCACCACCGTGGCCACCCTACATATGTTATAAACACTACCCTGTGTAAATATTTCTTGTTCTTCTACCACAAAACAAATGCATTTTAGACCAAAGCCTATGGCAGTCCGATTACTGAACAATTCACATTATGAAAATCTACACTGCTCAATGAACTCAAAAACAGCACATCTGGCATACATTTAAAAATTTAACATGAAGGTCTTTTCACATTTCTAGCGAACAAGAGCAATTGGTAAAAACACAATAATCCAAAAAAAAAAGGTCTCAACCCAATTTTCTGGCATAGAAAATGCATCCTTGAGGAATATCACGCAAAGTCTCTGTCTATATGGAGGAAGTTTCCTTAAAATAAAATCTATACTACATGGAAATAAATCCAGTTTTGGAAAGCAGACCACCAATACTGAAAGCAAAAGTTTTTAGGTATCACTATAAAAGCTGATGATCAACTATGTTAAAACGTCTTGGCTACATATTCCTATTATCAACACTGATGGTGTCATACAGTGAGCACATGGCGGTCTGAATCACAGTCTGGCCTAAATTCAAACTGACATCTGGGCAAAACATCACTTTACTATACTGCTTAATCAGCTATTTCAAAGGCTTTTCAACAAGTTTAAAGTCAACTGGCCTGCAGTTGTTCTATGGGCATCAGCCACTGTCAGAACAAAAATTAGTATGGTTTAATATCCACATAAAATTAACCCACTGAGTGGTGTGGAAAATTAAATAACCGTGTCTGAAAAAAATGCACAAAAATGTTTGGAATCAGTAAACACCATTGTTTATTTTAACAAGGAAGTACTGAGTTAAATATCTTAACAAATGCATTTCAGAAGCAGTGACATCCCTTACCTAATGAAGCCATGGTTTCGTAGTTGTCCAACATAACAGTCCTGTACAGGTCTTTCTGTTGCACTGTTAAAGTTTCCCATTCCTCATCAGTGAAAATGACCATAACATCCTCAAATGATTCTGGTAACTAAAAAACAAAGAAATGAAAGAACAGATGCAAATTCATCCATTATTCAGTTAAATACAGTACCATAACCTTACAGAGATTACTTCTGTCATATACCACAATAAGCATTTATGTCTAGCTGATAAACTGCTGTCAACATCCTACTGGCTAACCACAACAATGTGTTTTCCCCCCTTTACTGTGACAGGGCTTCCAGTGCACACTAAACAGCAGCAGTCAATGTCTGACAAGCATGGCAAAGTTTTGTATGCCAAATATGCATAATACATATTTATGAAACTATGATGTCCTTTCCAATCACTTAGCTCAAGAAAAAGGAACAAAGACCCCAAATCAGGGACAGATTTAAATTATTACTCTTAGGACCAGGATAAACATCTGCACTCTTGAAGTTGTTGCCAGGCCTATGTCTGACAGTGAAATTAGAAAGTTGGAGAGTTGCTACTACAACAGGTTTTGCAATAAACAAACATTTTCTGAAAGATATGAAGACCAAAACAAACATCTGTTGTTATATGGTGACTGCAAACAATATGTCGGGAAACCACAGATTTTGAGGATCAGACAAAAAAATTAGGCAAAATCGTGAGACAGCCGAGAGCTACACCCACTGCATGCATACACAGACAGAGCAGGAGACCAATAATGACAGCCACTTCTGCTTGCGATTAGAATTAATGCAAAAATAAATAAATAAATAAATAAATGGCCTAGAAATGTACTTCAGCTTGCTGCTGTTAGAACCACACAACCATTGCAATCACCCCCAAACTTCTTAGCTCAAGAATCACAAAGGAAGAAACAAACAGATTAATATTTAAACTTTCAAATAATAAAAAAATATATATTATATAAGCAATCAAATTGCGTGGAAGTTAAAGTAGGAACATCTAAACAAGATAGTGTGTGTGTGTGTGTGTGTGTGTGTGTGTGTGTGTGTGTGTGTGTGTGTGTGTGTGTGTGTGTGTGTGTGTGTGTATGCATGTATGTGTGTATTCATGTATGTATACTGCTATGAATGTCTCAGAGCTAGCTCAGATGTGCCCTACATATGGCATATCAAGGTCAGTAAAAAGTATGTCTCGCTTAACATTGAAAGATGAACAATTCTCAAGATAAAAAACTATACATCTGTTCAGAAATAATCAGTATGCTTTACAGAAAGCATGTTACCAGTTGAACTGATGATGATGATGTTTTGGAAACTAAAGTGTAACAAAAGTAGGGCGACCCACCCTATAAAACACACATAATACATTCATGGCAAAGGACAATACCCATGACAGCCCAAAGCTCTGGGATGTACAGGATTCTTTCAGGAAAAGTTGGGATACTCTTACCTCTATGGTACAGAGTAGTGCAAGCTGCACCCCTCCCAAACACATGTAGAAGGTACAAGAGGCATCATCGGGGGTGGGTCTATCAACCTACAGACACCACTGCAGTGCAACTGTACATCCACCATGCTACAGGGCACAGTACACATCCTGAAAGAGGGCTTTTAAACACTGACACATGAAAAGCAGTGCAGTTATGTGCCCACAGTGCCACAGGGCAGGGGATGCGTAAGCCACAAAACATACACAGCAGTACAGACTGTGCTGTCATGGTAGTACATGATGTTGTAAATGCTAGTAGGAAGGTATGTCGCTCTTTCAGCTCTCAAAAATCGTTACAGCAATCAGTTGCTTCCTGTAAGCCTAGGCTAAGTCACCATATACCCTTTATCCAGATGTGCTGGATGTGAGATGACACAAAGTCAGATGCTGCTCCCAGGTCTCAGAGAAACAGACACATATGCTTACAGAGTTTGCCCTGTGACTACACATAAAATGATTAAACAAAACATGAACTGAGGGCCTACAGCATTACTGAACCATGCAACTTCTTGAAAGGATAATGTACAACCTGCTCAGAAGGAGAAATTTAAAATTGCACTATACACAGTGCCTACACTGAATTCATGTCAATAGACAGTAAGTAGCTCCACTGACTGCAAAATTGATCAAATACTTCCAGCATTTTTTTTTGCAGAGGGAAGCACTCTGCATCCCCTGTGTGGGGTAACCCTCCCATCCCCTTAACAAATGTACCTATTACGAGCTCACACAGCAGTGGTGCTGAAAGCGTTTTTGACTAAAAATTTTTTCACTTTTTTTTTTTTTTTTTTTTACAGCAAAGCTGCCTTAAATACAATGACATGTTCCCACATGCATTCATACCAGCCATTGTGAGGGTCACCTGCACAATGCTCCATGAAAAGGACATTTTTATGCTTTGCATACTACCGCTGCTAGCCTCAGAAATTAAATTAGCAATACAATTCAGAGAGATGGCAAACAGCATACAGCTCACTACCACCCACTCCTCTATGCTACTCCACATTTGCATCTTGTTTGGAAGTCACAGTCTATAAATGATGTTACAAGAGTACACAGTCCTGACAAATTATGGGCTTAGATTAGCCTTATTGTTGTCAGTCCAGTCAATCAGAGCCAATGGGTCAGTGATGACACTGCTGACCAAAGGCACTACACCAGAAAAATGGAGATACAGCTTTTAACAGTTACATTCTGTGTGAGCAAGTATATGTGTGTTATTCCTGTGCTTTCCAGCACTGGTACTTTACTTCAACACAAGTGATGAAAATATGACTTATTGTTGCAGGTTTGCACACAGTGTATGGGTATTTGGAGATTGACAAAAAAGAAAAACAAGAAATCTCTGTGGTATCCTCAAAGTCTCAAAACAAACCACTAAACAAAGTATAGTGGGTCCAAAAACAAAACAGTGTAGGAAACTTCTCTGTGTGGAAGATATTCAGTCCATATACCTCTAGTTAATCACTTTATATTAATCATATCAGACAATACTAGTAAAAGTAGCGAAGTTAAACTCTTCTTATGTAAAAAAATAAATAAATAAATAATAAAAAATATATAATTGTACAGAATTACTAAGTATTAATTGTACAGAATTACTAAGTATTCAAAGGTAATCCAAGCAAGGCAGGCAGTCTGTCTCCAGTCAAAAATCCTTTATTAAGTACACAGACAAGCGATCCAAGTAAAACAAAAATAGAGTAACAGTTTCCTCACAAGGTTTCTAAATATATATATACTTTTTATCAGGCAAGGGAGTGATTTATTGTGCTGTAAAAAGTACAGTTTTGTACCTACCATAAATGTAGATGTTCGAAGATCCACATTGCTGCAGTCCTTACACTTGGGTAGTCCGCTGTCCTCGGTCGGCCCGAATATCAAAGTATAAGGCTGACGTCGGTCAAGGCGCATTTGACTGACATCAGGACGTCAGGGTACAAATGCGCATGACCGACGTCATATCCTCAGTCTTTTCTTGCCCCAGATGTCAGAAGACCCTAAAAAGAAAGGTCAAAACCAAAAGACAGCAAACAACCAACCAACCACCCTTGCACTAAAAATATGTACAATATATACAATATACACCATATTGACAACCCAACCCACACAACCGCCTCTAACTACAGAGGGGAAGGAGGGAGGGTAAATTGGACTGCAGCAATGTGGATCTTGAACATCTACATTTATGGTAGGTACAAAACTGTACTATGTTCTTCATCTCACATTGCTGCAGTCCTTACACTTGGGTAGAATCCCAAAGCAGAGGTAAGGGAGGATGGCAAAACTATAAGGAAGCAGGAGCTGCCAAAATGCCCTGCAAAATAGCAGTGGCAAAACCAGCCCTAGATTTAGAATAAAGTGGAAGGTGATAATGCCTAGAGAAAGTATGCACTGAACTCCAAGTAGCTGCCTCCAAAATATCTTTAGTTGCCACCCCTTAAAAAGCTGTCAAGTGGCAGTAGCCCTAGTGGAATGAGGCCTAATCCCAGCTGGAATCTCCTTGCCATGAAGGGAATAACAGAAAGCAATGCAAAACCCAATCCACTTAGAAATAGTTTGTTTTGACACAGGCTTGCCCTGAGAACTCAAAGCAAAAGAAACAAATAACTGCTGAGACTGCCTGAACCCTTTAGTTCTGTCCAAATAATATCGCAACTGCCTGTGTACATCTAAAGTGTGCAAAATCTTTTCCCCTTTATTTTGGGGGTTTGCATAAAAGTAGGCAAATGAATAGTTTGGGTTAAAGCCATACTAGAAACCACTTTAGGCATAAAGGAAGGATTAGTACGTGAAGATACCCTATCCTTATGGAAAATTAAGAAAGGCTCAACCGCCATAAGGGCCTGCAACTCAGAAACCCTTCTTGCAGAGGTAATGGCCAACAAAACAGTCTTCCATGATAAATATTTCAACTCGGTAGTAGCTGCAGGCTCAAAAGGTTGTAGAGTAAGTTTCTCCAACACAAAATTGAGATCCCAAGCAGGAGTAGGAGCTCTACGTGGGGGTCTTATATTCTTTGCCCCTCTAAGAAATTGCTTGAACAAAGGATGAGAAAACAAAGGTGGGTCACAATCATAGTGAGCCGAAATTGCTGCAGCATGAACCTTAATAGAAGAGAAGGACAAACCTTTGTCCAGTAACTCAGTAAGATATTGAAGAGCCACACTTAAATTAGGCTCAGAAACATCAAAATCCTTTGCTGCACTCCAAAATAAAAATCTCTTCCATTTATCTGCGTACACTTTCCTTGTACTAGGCCTTCTAGCTTCCAAAATAACATTCAAAACTTGCTGTGGAAGTTGAGACCCACTATGGTTCAAAACAGAATATGCCAGGCTGTTAGGTGAAGAGAGTGAAGCTTGACATTGAGCAAATGACTGTCCTCCTGAGACAACAGGTGTGGAATCGAAGGCAAAGGCCATGGAGGCTCCCATACCAGGCTTCTCAGTAATGGGTACCAATGCTGTCGAGGCCAATCTGGAGCTATCAAAATCATCCTTGGCTTGTCCTGTCTGGCCTTTAGTAGTACCTTTGGGAGGAGAGGCAGAGGTGGAAAGGCATACACATGAAGATTGCTCCAATTGAAAGAAAGAGCATCCACTTTCCAAGCTGTGGGATGAAACCTTTTCGCAAAACTTTGGCAGCTGGTGGTTTAGTGGAGAAGCGAACAGATCTATGTCTGGAGTTCCCCATGACACTGTCAATTTCTGAAATACATGAGGATCCAATTTCCACTGTGGGGATCCATAATTCGCCTGCTCAACACATCTGCTAAGGAATTCTGTGCTCCGGCAGAAACCTTGCCTGAAGATTTAGCTGTAAACTGAGAGCAGTCTCCCACAAAATCATTGCTTGCCTGCATAGAGGATAAGAATGTGTTCCCCCTTGCTTGTTGATGTACCACATGACAGTTGTGTTGTCTGTTAGAATCAACACCTGCCCTGGAAGAAGTAAATCCTTGAAAGCTATTAATGCAAACTGGACTGCTAACATCTCCTTCAGGTTGATATGTAGATGTTGTAGTCTGGCAGGCCACTTGTCTTGTATCCACTTTCCATTCAGATGAGCTCCCCAAGCTTTTTCTGAGGCATCTGTCGTTAGAATCTGACTCGCCTCTGGCCGGGTCACAGAGAGTCCCTTGTTTAGGTGACATTCTTGAGCCCACCACAACAATTCCTTTTGAATGCAAGGTATTATTTGAATGACAGTGTCCAGATCCTGGCAGTGCTGTGTCCATACATTTTTGAGATACCATTGTAACTTCCTCATATGCAGTTTGGCATTGGGAAGCACCAGAATACAAGATGCCATGAACCCCAAGGCTTGAAGGACTGTCCTTGCAGTCAGCCTGGACTGATGAGACAATTGATGAAAGTAAAGGGAAAGATTCTTTTGTTTGTCCGGGGTCAAAAAGGCCATCTGGGATGCTGTATTCAGTCTTACACCCAGAAAGCACATGTCCTGAGAGGGTACTAGACTGGACTTTATTTCGTTCACAGAATACCCCAGGCATCTTAGCACTGCTATCACATATTCCAAATGATGAAGAAGCTCGTCCCTTCCTTGAGCCAGAATCAGGCAATCGTCCAAATAAGGATAGATCTGTATTCCTTTTAGTCTGAGGAAAGCTATCACTGGAGCCAGAACTTTCGTGAACACTCTGGGCGCAGTAGATAAGCCAAAGGGCAATGCAGAGAACTGATAATGAGAAGTCCCAGCCCGAAAACGCAGATACTTCCTGCAACTCAGTCTGATAGGAACATGAAGGTAAGCCTCCTTGAGATCCAAAGTTACCATCCAATGATCTTTGCCCAGCAGAGGTAAAAGCTGTTGTAACGTCAACATTTTGAACTTGGGAATGTCCAGATAAGTGTTGAGGGTAGATAAATCCAAAATTGGTCTCCACGTGTTCCCTTTCTTTGGTACTAGGAACAGGCGAGAATAAAATCCTAGGCCCACTTCTGGCAGAGGGACCGGCTGTATGGCCCCTATTTGAAGTAACAGAGAAATTTGTTTGTGAGCCTCTATTCTTTGCTGAGGAGGAACGTCTGGCATGCCTTTGAAAGGAGGCAAGGTATGGAAATAAAACCTGTAACCGTGGTGTATGATATCCAAAACCCATCTGTCTTGGGTGATTAAGCTCCAATTTTCCTTGAAAAGTGCCAACCTTCCTCCCAAAGGTGCTGCCAGGCGAAGGCTCTGGCAGCTGAAAAGGTAAGTCATTGGGTCTGTTTACGAAAGGACTGACCCCTGCCCTCACCCGAAGACTGTGCAGGTGAACTCCCTGTTCTAGGACTGAAAGAGCCCTGAGCTCTGCCCCTACCACGTCTAGACCTACCCCTAGACTGGGAATCATAAGAAGGATACGTCCACCCCTTGGTAGGCCAATTTCTACTAAACTTCGGAGGCTGAACCTGCAAAAAATCTTTAACAGTCTGCATAGACTTAGCCTTGTCTTCCATTTTCTTTAAGACTGCCTCAACAGGAGAACCAAACAACACATCAGATTGTAAAGGAGCATCTAAAATCCTTGTCTTAACATGGTCAGATAAGTTCTGATCCCTCAGCCAGGCGTGCCTGCGAAGAACTGACCCAGTGGCAGCCACCCTAGACGAGGCCTGTACAGCATCAAAACCACATTGCAAAGAATGCTTACCCACCTGTTCAGAAACATGTACTAAATCTTGTAACTCTTTACACTCAATACCTTCCGCCAGAGCATCTACCTTAGACTTCAATTGTGAAAGGAGATAGTTTTGGTATTTCAACATGTGAAACTGGCAATTCAAAGCCCTCATAGCTAGGGTGGAAGAAGTATAAACTTTCTTTCCCCATCTATCCAAAGCCCTGGCCTCTTTATCTGGAGGAAACGGATTTTTGACAACAGAAGCCTTAACACCTTTAGGCTCCTGACTAACAGTTTCTGGGTCTGCCCTAGGACTCTTAAAAAGATACTTATGAGCTTCAGGCACCCTGTAATACCTATCCGGTTTAACAGGAGCAGGAGGCAAAGAATCAGGATTAAGAGAAGCCTCTGCAAAAACATCTTCCACCACATCCAGAACAGGAGGTATAGCCAAAGGCCTATGCTGGGGTAAAAACAAAAATTCCCTAAGCCTTTTCCTGGAATCAGAGAAGTCCTGACCTTCCCACTTAAAATGCTCCCTCATGGAATGAAGAGTCTCTGAAAAGGAAAAATCCTCAGGAGGAGAAGCAGAAGGAGTAGAATCATCCACATCAGAATCAGAATAAGGAGAATACTCCTGCAAGTCTTCAGCCGAAGACTCTGAAACATCCGAAGCCTGTTCAAAACTCCCTAGCTCAGGTTCCACCCTAGGTCTCTTATCAGGAGGGGGCAAAGAACCTCTAATCAAAGTAATCAAATCTTCTGCCATTTTAAGCATATGCTTCTTGGGCACAGTTCCTGAAGAACTAGGGTGACACCAACTGAAGCTAAACCTGGCCTGCCTCTGGGGAAGCCTTGGAAACAGAAGGAGAGGGCCTAACCACCCTGAGAAGGGAGGGGAGTACAGTAACCTGAGAAGCCCCTTCAGCCTGACCTGCCTCCTGAGAGGCCACATCCTGCAATAACAAAGTCTCTCCCTGGGACTCCAAAGAAACCTCCGGCGGAACCACCGGCTCCACCGACACCTCTAAAGAACCGGCGTCCGCACGGACGGTTCTTCTAGCCTAGGCTTAGCTGCTTTGTCCTTGCGCTTCTTGAAGAAGCGGCCGGAGCATCGACGGCATTTTATAATTGCACCGCTTCCCGAAGACTAACCTGGCACAATATAACCTTCTCTTTATAGTGCGCTTATTGAATCTAGCACAAGAGCGACACCCAACAACGTCGTGCTCAGGCCCTAAACAAGGAATACACAAAGTATGATAATCTCTATGCGGTATCTGTTTCCCACAAGAAATACAGTTATTCACTTTTTCTGACATCCGGTAAACCACTGAGGCAAGAAAAACTAAAATATTCCCAACGGGTACTTAGCCAACTTTGACTCGGTCTGAAACTCCGAATTCGAAAAATTTCAGAACGCCGAACGGCACTTGCAACGCTGCTTCTGCATCGGACCATGCGGCAAAAAAGACTGTGGATATGACGTCGGTCATGCGCATTTGTACCCTGACGTCCTGATGTCAGTCAAACGCGCCTTGACCGACGTCAGCCTTATACTTTGACATTCGGGCCGACCGAGGACAGCGGACTACCCAAGTGTAAGGACTGCAGCAATGTGAGATGAAGAACATCAAAGTGTTATTGGTACACATGTTAAATTCACATCCCTTCCCCCATCAGTGTGACATTTGAGCTGGTCCTGCCCTACTTAGTAGCTGTCATAATAATATAACCCTTATGTACTTTAAATAAAATTTATAATGATGTGGTACCTCTTATTTACCAGATTATTAAGCAGATTATTAATCTGTGATTTTATCTAAAAAGTACAGTTTTGTACCTACCATAAATGTAGATGTTCGAGGATCCACATTGCTGCAGTCCTAACTATTGGGTAGTCCGCTGTCCAGTCGGCCCGAATACCAAAGTATATGGCTGACGTCGGTCAAGGCGCATTAGACTGACGTCAGTACGTCAGGGTACTAATGCGCATGACCGACGCCATATCTTCAGTCTTTTCTTGCCCCAGATGTCAGAAGACCCTAAAAAGACAAGGCCCAACATACCTGCACCAAAAATATGTACAATATATACACAAATATATATACAAAAATATCAGCATATAACCTCACCTACACAACCACCCCTAAACACAGAGGGGAAGGAGGGAGGGTAAATTGGACTGCAGCAATGTGGATCCTCGAACATCTACATTTATGGTAGGTACAAAACTGTACTATGTTCTTCATTCCACATTGCTGCAGTCCTAACTATTGGGTAGAATCCCAAAGCAGAGGTAAGGGAGGCTGGCAAATCATAAAGAAGCAGGAGCTGACAACATGCCTTGCAAAATAGCTGTGGCAAAAACAGCCCTACGCTTAGAGTAGAGAGGAAGGTGATAATGCTTAGAGAAAGTATGCACTGAACTCCAAGTAGCTGCCTCCAAAATATCCTTAGTTGCCACCCCCCTTAGAAATGCTGTAGAAGTGGCAGTAGCCCTAGTGGAATGAGGCCTAATCCCAGCTGGAATCTCCTTGCCATGATGGGAATAACAAAATGCAATGCAGAACCCAATCCACCTAGAAATAGTTTGTTTTGACACAGGTTTGCCCTGCGAACTCAAAGCAAAAGAAACAAACAACTGCTGAGACTGTCTAAAATCCTTAGTCCTGCTTAAATAATAACGCAATTGCCTGTGTACATCTAAAGTGTGCAAAATCTTTTCCCCTTTATTTTGGGGGTCTGCATAAAAAGTAGGCAAATGAATAGTTTGGTTTAAAGCCACACTAGAAACCACCTTAGGCATAAAGGAAGGATTAGTACGTAATGATACCCTGTCCTTATGGAAAATCAAAAAGGGCTCTACTGCCATAAGGGCCTGCAACTCAGACACCCTTCTTGCAGAAGTAATAGCCAACAGAAAAGCAGTCTTCCAAGACAAGTATTTCAATTCAGCAGTAGCCGCAGGCTCAAAAGGTTGTAGAGTAAGTTTTTCCAACACAAAATTGAGATCCCAAGCAGGAGTAGGAGCTCTACGCGGGGGTCTTATATTCTTTGCCCCTCTGAGAAACTGCTTGAACAAAGGATGCGAAAACAATGGAGGGTCACAATCATAGTGAGCTGAAATTGCTGCAGCATGAATCTTAATGGAAGAGAAGGACAAACCTTTGTCCAATAACTCAGTAAGATATTGAAGAGCCACACTCAAATTAGGCTCCGAAATCTCTAAATTCTTTGCTGTACTCCAAAATAAAAATCTCTTCCATTTTTCTGCGTACACTTTCCTTGTACTAGGTCTTCTAGCTTCCATAATCACATTTAAAACTTGTTGAGGAAGTTGAGACCTGCTGTGTCAACATAGAATATGCCAGGCTGTTAGATGAAGAGAGTGAAGCTTGACATTGAGGAGATGACCGTCCTTCTGAGACAACAGATGTGGAATCAAAGGTAAAGGCCATGGAGGCTTCCTTACCAGACTCCTTAGTAGTGGATACCAGTGTTGCCGAGGCCAATCTGGAGCTATTAAAATCATCCTTGGCTTGTCTTGTCTGACCTTTAAGAGCACCTTTGGAAGAAGAGGCAGAGGTGGAAAGGCATACACATGAAGATTTTTCCAACTGAAAGACAGAGCATCCACTTTCCAAGCTGTGTGATGAAACCCCTTTGTGCAAAACTTTGGCAGCTGGTGGTTTAGTGGAGAAGCGAACAGATCTATGTCTGGAGTTCCCCATGACACTGTCAATTTCTGAAATACATGAAGATCCAGTTTCCACTGTGGGGATCCATGATTTGTCTGCTTAACACATCTGCTAAGGAGTTCTGTGCTCCCGCAGAAACCTTGCCTGAAGAGTTAGTTGCAAGCTGAGCGCAGTCTCCCATAAAATCATTGCTTGCCTGCATAGAGGATAAGAATGCGTTCCCCTTGTTTGTTGATGTACCACATGACAGTTGTGTTGTCTGTTAGAATCAACACCTGCCCTGGAAGAAGTAACTCCTTGAAAGCCATTAATGCAAACTGGACTGCTAACATCTCCTTCATGTTGATATGTAGATGCTGTAGTCTGGCAGGCCACTTGTCTTGTATCCACTTTCCATTCAGATGAGCTCCCAAGCAATGTCCGAGGCATCTGTCGTTAAAATCTGACTCGCCTCTGGCCGGGTCACAGAGAGTCCCTTGTTTAGGTGACATTCCTGAGCCCACCACAAAAATTCTTTTGAAGGCAAGGTATTATTTGAATGACAGTGTCCAAATCCTGGCAGTGCTGTGTCCATACATTTTGAGATACCATTGCAGCTTCCTCATATGCAGTTTGGCATTGGGAAGCACCAGAATACAAGATGCCATGAACCCTAATGCTTGAAGGACTGTCCTTGCAGTCAGCACGGACTGATGAGATAGTTGATGGAAGTAAAGGGATAGACTCTTTTGTTTGTCCGGGGTTAAAAGGCCATCTGGGCTGCTGTATTCAGTCTCACACCCAGAAAGCACATGTCTTGAGAGGGTACTAGACTGGACTTTATTTCGTTCACAGAATACCCTAGGCATCTTAGCACTGCTATAACATATTCCAGATGCCGTAGAAGTTCTTCCTTTTCTTGAGCCAGAATCAGGCAGTCGTCCAAGTAAGGATAGATTTGAATTCCTTTTAGCCTGACCTAAGCTATCACTGGCGCCACAACCTTTGTGAATACTCTGGGCAGTAGATAAGCCAAAGGGCAATGCAGAGAACTGATAATGAGAATTTCCAGCTCGAAACGCAGATACTTCCTGCAACTTATTCTTATAGGCACATGAAGGTAAGCTTCCTTGAGATCTAAAGTTACCATCCAGTGATCTTTGCCCAGCAGAGGTAAAAGCTGTTGTAACGTCAACATCTTGAACTTGGGAATGTCCAGATAAGTGTTGAGGATAGATAAATCCAAAATTGGTCTCCACGTGTTCCCCTTCTTTGGTACTAGGAACAGGCGAGAATAAAATCCTAGGCCCCTTTCTGATACAGGGACTGGCTGAATGGCCCCTATTTGGAGCAACAGAGAAATTTGCTTGTGAGCCTCTTTCCTTTGTGGAGGAGGAACGTCTGGCATGCCTTTGAAAGTGGGTAATGTATGGAAATAAAACCTGTAACCGTGGTGAATGATATCCAACACCCATCTGTCTTGAGTAATTAAATCCCAATTTTCTTTGAAAAGAGACAGTCTTCCTCCCAGAGGAGCTGCCAGACGGGAATCTACTGGCAGCCGAAAAGGCAGGTCATTGGGTCTGTTTACGAAAGGACTGACCCCTGCCCTCACCAGAAGTTGGAGCAGGTGAACTCCCTGTCCTAGGCCTAAAAGAACCTTGAGCTCTGCCCCTACCACGCCTAGACCTACCCCTAGACTGGGAATCATAAACAGGATATGTCCATCCCTTAGTAGGCCAATTTCTACTAAACTTCGGTGGCTGTACCTGCAAAAAATCCTTAACAGTTTGCATAGACTTAGCTTTGTCCTCCATTTTCTTTAAAACTGCTTCCACAGGCGAACCAAACAACACATCAGACTGTAAAGGAGCATCCAAAATTCTTGTCTTAACATGCTCAGCTAAATTCTGATCCCTCAACCAGGCATGCCTGCGAAGAACAGAACTAGTGGCAGCCACCCTCGAGGAGGCCTGTACAGCATCAAAACCACATTGCAAAGAATGCTTACCCACTTGTTCAGACACATGAACTAAATCCAACAACTCTTTACACTCAATACCTTCCGCCAAAGCATCCACCTTAGATTTCAGTAGTGAAAGGAGATAATTTTGATATTTTAGCATGTGAAACTGACAATTCAACGCCCTCATGGCTAAAGTGGAAGAAGTATACACTTTCTTTCCCCATCTATCCAAAGCCCTTGCCTCTTTATCAGTGGGAACAGGGTTTTTAACCACAGAGGCCTTAACACCTTTAGGTCCCTGAGAAACAGTTTCCGGGTCTGCCCTAGGACTCTAAAAGAGATACTTATGAGCTTCAGGCACCCTATAGTACCTATCAGGTTTAACAGGAGCAGGAGGCAAAGAATCAGGGTTCAAGGAAGCCTCTGCAAAAACATCTTCCACGACATTCAACACAGGAGGTATAGCTAAGGGCCTATGCTGGGGTAAAAACAAGAATTCCCTAAGCCTTTTCCTGGAATCAGAGTAATCCTGGCCTTCCCATTTAAAGTGCTCCCTCATGGAATGCAGAGTCTCTGAAAATGAGAAATCCTCAGGAGGAGAAGCTGTAGGAGTGGAATCATCCACATCAGAATCAGAATAAGGAGGGAACTCCTGCAAATCTTCCGCAGAAGACTCAGAAGCCTCTGAACACTGTTCAAAACTATCAAACTCAGGTTCCACCCTAGGCCTCTTATCAGGGGGGGGCATAGAACCTCTAATCATAGTAATCAAATCTTCTGCCATTTTAAGCATATGTTTCTTAGGCACAGAGCCTGAAGTGCTAAGAGAAGCTCCCACTGAAGCTAAACTAGGCCTACCTCTCAAAGAAGCTTTGGAAACAGAAGGAGAGGCTCTAACTACCTTAGGAAGAGAGGGAGGAACAGTTACCTGAGAAGCCCCCTCAGCCTGGCCTATCTCCTGAGAAGGCACATCCTGTAACAGTAAAGTCTCTGCCTGAGACTCCAAAGAAACTCCTGGCAAAACCTCTGGCTCCACTGAGCCTTCCAAAGAACCGGCGTCCGGGACTGCCGGTTCATCAACCCTAGGCTTCGCTGTTTTGTCCTTGCGCTTTTTGGATGAAGCGGGCTTCGGAACATCCGATGGCATTTTATAATTGCAACGCTTCCCAAACACTAACCTGGCACAGTCTAACCTTCTCTTAATAGTGCGTTTATTAAATCTAGCACAAGAGCGGCAACCAACAACGTCGTGCTCAGGCACTAAACAAGGTATACACAGAGTATGGTAATCCCTATGAGGTATCTGTTTCCCACAAGAAATACAGTTATTCACTTTTTCTGACATCCGGTTAAATACTGAGGCAAGAAAAACCAAAATGCTCAACGGGTACTTAGCCAACTTTGATTCGGTCTGAAACTCCGACTTCGGAAATATTTCAGAACGCCAACCTGCACTCGCAAGAACTGCTTCTGCATCGGACCATGCGGCAAAAAAGACTGAAGATATGGCGTCGGTCATGCGCATTAGTACCCTGACGTACTGACGTCAGTCTAATGCGCCTTGACCGACGTCAGCCATATACTTTGGTATTCGGGCCGACTGGACAGCGGACTACCCAATAGTTAGGACTGCAGCAATGTGGAATGAAGAACATCAATATACTACATGGCTGGAAATATATCAACCTTAGTTCATTTGGATTTGGCAATCAAAAAATATATATAAGTATATAAATATACACTTTGCATGTAAAAAAAAATCAATTGTAAAAATCATATTCTAGTTTCATAACCTATTGTTAACAAATATCACTCTTGTCCTTCTAGACTTCAAGTCTGTGTACAAGAAAGGACAGTTGTGTACACTTACCATAAATGTAGATGTTCAAGTGTATTCACTGTTGCAGTCATCACATTTGGATTATCTGCCTGCAGGTAGCCCTCAGCCGGCCTGAATACCAGAGTCTTGGGATTTCTGTGTCAGATACTGCCACTTCTTCCTTGACGTCAGGTCATCAAGGGTATAAAACATGCAGCCGACACCATTACATCAGTTTTTCTTGCCCCAGATGTCAGGTGCCCCCACAATAGGAAGCAATTAAATGGTATGGTAAATCCCCATCAAAAAGTAAATACACAAGAAAAAATAAATATACCAGCAAGAAGGAGAGGTAGAGCCAAGAGAAGTCAGGGGGATGGAGTGAGGGTAACCAAGACTGCTATAGTGAATACACTCGAACATCTACATTTATGGTAAATGTACACAACTGTACTATGTTCTTCATGTTTCACTGTTGCAGTTATCACATTTCGGTTGATTCCCAAAGCTAAGGCAGGGAGGAGGAAGTTAAAGAGCATTAGGGCCAGCTATTAATCCCTGCAAGACTGCAGTGACAAATCCAGCTCTGGATTTAGAAAAGATAGGCAAGTGGTAATGCTTGATGAAGGTATGTACAGAGCTCCAGGTAGCAGCTTCTAGGATGTAACTGGTAGGGACTCCTCTGAGAAATGCCGCAGAGGTAGATGCAGCCCTGGTGGAATGTGATCTTATCCCCTCCCTGTGGGGTAGGTTTTCCATGGTACTTGTAGCAGAAATAATGCAATTGGCTATCCATTTGGAAATGGTTTGCTTTGAAATGGCCTCCACCCTCTGCCCCTGCAGCAAAGCTAACTAGCAGCGGTTCAGATTTTCTGATAGGCTTAGTCCTGTCCAAACAGAATCTAAGTTGTCTGTGCACGTCCAGAGATTGCAGTATTCGTTCCCCTTTGTTTTGTGGATTAGGGAAAAAAGTAGGCAAATGAATGGACTGACTTATGGCCACAGTAGACACCACCTTGGGCATAAAGGAAGGATTAGTCCTGAGGGAAACCCTGTCCGCATGGAAGATAATGAAGGGTTCCACTGCCATGAGGGCCTGTAATTCAGACACTCTTCTTGCTGAAGTTATGGCTAGAAGGAAGGCTGTTTTCCAAGAAAGGAATTTCAACTCTCCTGCAGCAGCTGGCTCAAAGGGGGGGGGGGGGCTTTTCCAATACAAAGTTAAGGTCCCAGGCTGGGGTGGGAGCTCTCCGGGGGGGTCTTAAATTTTTGGCCCCTCTAAGGAATTGCTTTAGCAAGGGGTGAGAAGAGGGGTGGCTCAGTATTATAATGTGCTGAAATGGCAGAGGCATGAATTTTAATTGATGATAAGGATAGGCCCTTGTGGAGCATTTCTGTTAAGTATTGTAGAATATGAGGTAAGCTGGGCACCGTTGTGCCCATCCCCTGAGCCTGGCTCTAGGAACAGTATATTTTCCATTTTTCAGCATAGGATTTGCTAGTACTAGGCCTCCTTGTCTCCAGAATGACATCCAGTATCTGCTTACTGACGGATTCTAGAGGAGAGCTCAAGGAATTAGCCAGGCTGCAAGGTTCAGGGTTTGAAGCTGAGGGTGCAGAATCTGGCCCACCTGCTGGGAAAGCAGGGAAGGGGTTTGAGGCAGGTGCCATGGTTGTAGCAGTGTCATACTGCGCAAGAGGGGGTACCAGTGCTGGCGTGGCCAGTCTGGTGCAATCAGTATTGTCCTTGGCTTGTCCTGTTTGATCTTTAGTAGAATCTTTGAGAGGAGAGGTAGAGGGGGAAAGGCATAAACCAAGAGGCTTTCACAGGTAAAGGACAGAGAATCCACTTTCCAAGTTTGACTGTGGGGAGTTCTTGTGCAGAATTTGTTCAATTGGTAGTTCTGAGGGGAGGCAAAAAGGTCTACCTCTGGAGTCCCCCATTTCTTCCTCAAGAGGTTGAATATTTTGGGTTCTAGTTTCTATTCGTGTGGGTCCATGAGATTTCTACTTAAGTCGTCTGCCAGTGAATTTAGTTTGCCTGGCAGGAATTTTGCTTGTAGGTGTACTTGGTAGCTCAAGGCTGTGTCCCACAGAGCCATGGCTAGTCTGCAGAGAGGGTACAAGTGGGTGTGTTGTCTGTCTTTACCAATAGTTGTCCTGGAAGAATATAGTCTTTGAAGGCTGTCAGAGCATTCTGTATAGCTAACATTTCTTTTTGATTAATATGCAGGTGCATCTGTCTCGGGTTCCATTTGCCCTGAATGCACTGCCCTGCCATGTGAGCCCCCCATGCATAGTCTGATGCGTCTGTTGTTGGGGTTTGGGCGGCAGGGGGTAGAGTGAAAGGGAGTCCCTTGTTGAGGTAGCAGGCCTCTGCCCACCAGAGGAACTCTGTCTTTATACAAGGAATGATAGAAATCATTGTTTCCAGGTCCTGAGAATGTTGACACCATAGACTTTTTAGATACCACTGGAGTTTCCTCATATGCAGTCTTGCATACAAAATTAGTAGAATGCAAGAGGCCATGAACCCCAGAGCTTGCAGTATTTTCCTTGCAGATAGCTGGGGTTCTGTGGCCAATAGTTTGAAGTCGGTTGTCAAATAAACTTGTTTCACCGGAGTGAGGAATGCCATCTGGGAAGTTGTGTTCAAGCTTGCTCCCAAGAATACAATCTGTTGGCAGGGTACTAGGTGAGATTTCTTTTAGTTGATAGTACCCCAGTGAGGTTAGAAATTTCTTTACGAATGCCAGGTGTTGTAATATCAAGCCCTGGCGTTCTGCTTGAATCAGACAATCGTCCAAGTATGGGTAAATTTGAATATTTCTCTGTCTGCAAAATGCAATGGTTGGAGCTAGACACTTTGTGAACACCCTGGGCGCAGTAGATAAGCCAAAGGGAAGTGCAGAGAACTGAAAGTGCATGGAGCCCGCCGTGAAACGTAAGTATTGTCTGCAGGATCCTCTTATTGGGATGTGCTGATAAGCTTCCTTTAAGTCTAGGGTTGCCAGCCATCCAGGCTAGCATAAGAAGAAGATGTTGAAGAGTTAGCATTTTGAATTTTGGAACCACCAGAAAGGTGTTGAGAATAGAGAGGTCCAGAATAGGATGCCAGGAGTTGTCTTTTCTGGGTACCAGAAAAAGTCTTGAATAAAAACCTTGTCCCCTTTGTTCTATTGGAACAGGCTGAATAGCCCTGATACTGAGAAGAGAGAACCTACTGTTGGGCCTCCGCCCATTGATTTGGGGGTAGGTCTGGCTAACCATTTGGGGTTAGTAGCATGTGGAAGTGGAATCTGTATCCTTGGGAATAAGAAGTTATGTACCGACCATAACATTCCATGTTAGTTGTCTTCTTCTCGCCTTCTTTCTTGCTGGTTGGGTTCGGAGCCGATCCTTGGCTCTGACTCGGCCATCTTCAAAAGCTCAAGAGCTGCTTACTGGCTCGAGGCCCCCCTATATCCCATGATGCCTGGCGCTAGATACCCAGATCTCGTTTGGTAAACCTAACTACCAGACATAATAATAATAACCCAGTAAAACGTAGTAGGAAACCTGAACCTACTGGAGAGACTGATAGTGGGAAGTGGAAGCCAGAGAAGACTCAGCCAGTGATAAAAAAACAAACAAACAAAAAAAAACATAAGAAACTCTTCTCTGTCTACTAGGATAGGGGGATGGAGGGTGGGAAGCAAGAAAGAAGGCGAGAAGAAGACAACTAACATGGAACGTTATGGTAGGTACATAACTTCTTAATGTTAAGTTGTCTATCTCGCCTTCATTCTTGCTGGTTGGGACAGCGTCCCTAGCACCTCAATCCTGGGTGGCTCATCAGAACAGACTCTTCAGAACAGTGGAACCAAAATCAGCTCTGCTTCTGGAGGCCACATCCAGTTTATAATGCGAAATGAAGGTATGTGGATTAGCCCATGTAGCTGCCGCACAAATAGTTTCCATTGGTAATCTGGCTTGAAAAGCCACAGAAGTAGCTAAAGCTCTGGTGGAGTGACCTTAGGGTTTAGCAGGGAGCTCTTTTTTTCTTAACTGATAAATAAAAGTAATAGTAGAAGTCAACCATCTAGATAAGGTGACTTTTGGCACAGGTAAGCCTTGTTTTCCCTCAGCGTAGGACAGGAACAACTGGTCTGATTTTCTTGTTTGCTTGGTTCTATGCAGGTAAAAGCATAATTGTCTATGAACGTTCAACTGATGTAACTTGTATTCTGCCTTGTTGGAATAATTTGGAAAGAACACAGGTAGTTCAATGGACTGATTCAAATTATAATCAGAAGTAACCTTTGGAAGAAAGGAAGGGTTAGTCCGAAGAGAAACTCTATCTTTGTGAAAAACTAAGTAAGAAGGACGAACACAAAGAGCCTGAAGTTCAGAAACTCTTCTAGCCGACGTAACTGCAACCAGAAGAAGGGTTTTCCAAGAAAGAAACTTCAAGGAGCAAGAAGCTGCCGGTTCAAAGGGAGGTAGTATTAGGGAAGCTAAAATCAAATTTAGATCCCACGGAGGCGGGGGATCTCTTATTGGGGCCTGAGTAGAGTGGTCCCTTTAAGAAAGGCTTTACAAAGCTTATGGGACATGATGCTCGAATCAGATAGGCCTGTATGAAAATTTGAAATTGCAGCTAGCTGAACTCTAATCGTGGCAGAAGAGGATCCAGTTCAAAAAAGTTCTGCTAGAAATTCTAAGAGTGCACAGGGGCTGAAAAAGGGTCTATGTTCTTGGTCTCTGCCCATAAGGAAAAACGTTTCCACTTACTAGCATAAG
Organism: Protopterus annectens; assembly: GCF_019279795.1. NCBI lineage: Eukaryota > Metazoa > Chordata > Ceratodontiformes > Protopteridae > Protopterus > Protopterus annectens. The sequence goes on from NC_056741.1 coordinate 1,858,440,859, forward strand.
TTTTTCTAGTGGTGGACTTATGCGAGGACAAGATGATTTCACGCACCGAATGGGAAATGTTAGGAAGCCTGGCTAATGTCGGAAGTGGAGAAACCAAGCTGTGAGCTGGAGAGAATGAAGAGATTGGTGCAGCCTGCCCGAATGATGGATCAGGAGGTCTGGAATTGGGTCCAGGGTCCAGGGCTGCTCCAGAAGGTGAAGATGCAGGAAAGGGAACCAAATTTGTCGTGGCCAGTAAGGGGTAATGAGGATCATTTTGCATCCCAATGTAGTAGCCTTCTGAATTAGTTTGGGAAATGGAGGGAATGCATAAAGAAGTCCCTGAGGCCAATCGTGAACGAGAGCATCTCTGGGGAAGTGTCCGGGAAGAGGGAGGAGAGAGAGGAACTTGTCGCACTTACTGTTGAAGGGGGTGGCAAAAAGATCGCAACAAGGCTGACCCCATTTGCGGAAGATTTTGTCCGCCACAGTCTTATTGAGAGACCACTCATGAGGCATGAGAATTGCTCTGCTCAGCCTGTCCGCTATAACGTTGGACTTCCCAGGGATGTTCGCTGCTATCAGAAACCATTGGGAAGAGATCGCCCACTGCCAAAGTCTGAGTGCTTCTTGACATAAGGGATATGACTTGGTTCCGCCCTGCTTGTTGAGGTACCATACCACTGACATATTGTCTGTCTGAATTGCAATAGTCCCGGTGGGAAGAGAGTCCTGAAGAGCTTGCAACGCTAAAAGCACGGCTCTCATCTCCAAGACATTGATATGCAGATGGTACTCGTGAGGCTGCCAGGTGCCTTGGACTGTTCTGCCCTGAAAATGCCCCCCCACCCACCCGATCAGGGAGGCGTCCGTGGTCAACGTAGCTACTGGAGGAGGAAGAACAAATGGTCTGCCCTGGTGTAATGATGGGGAAACCATCCACCAAACAAGTTGGTTTTTGCATGACTGAGTGATCAATATCATGTGAGACAATGGGAGTTGCTGGAAGGACCATTGCGTGAACAGCATCCACTGAAGAATCCTCATGTGAAAACGTGCAAGAGGGACTAGTATTATAGCCGCTGCCATGAGACCCAACGTTTTTAGGCCAAATCTGGCCTGAATCCTTTTGCATCCTAATAAGACCTGGACATTCTGTCAAATGGTTAACACTCTGTCTACTGGGAGAGTGGCTGACATGTCCTTTGTGTTTAAGTTTGCACCTATAAAGGTAATAGATTGACAAGGCAACAATGCAGACTTTTCGAAATTTATTGTGATGCCTAGAGTGGAGCACGTTCGGATGGTGTAGTCTCTGGCTTGCAGCAGGTGATGCCTGGTGGTTGCGGTAAGAAGCCAGTCGTCTAAATATGGAAACACCTGGAATCCTTGCCGTCTCAAGTGAGCGGTGACTATTGCCAAACATTTGGTGAACACCCTGGGGGCTGTAGTGAGACCAATGGGCAGAGCTCTGAACTGATAATGACTGGGCTCCCAGCTGGAAGCGGAGGAATCTTCTGGAGCGTCTGTGCATTTTGATAATGGTAGCAAGCATCCTGAAGATCTATGGAGCACATCCAATTGTCCTGACCCAGAAAGGGTAAAATGGACTGTAGCGTGACCATCCAGAACTTCGTTCTTTGCACAGACCTGTTTAGTCTGCTGAGATCCAGAATGGGTCTCCAGTCCTCTGTCTTTTTTGGTACCAAAAAGAACCTTGAGTAAATTCCGGATCCTTGTTGGTCTGCTGGGACTGATTGGATGGCTCTTTTCCTTAGCAGTTTTGAAATTTCTTGAACTGCCTGATCCCTTAGATTGGGTGGAGGAACATCTGGAAGGAACTTGTTGGAAAGGAGTGGAGTGCAAAAGAAGGGGATTTTGTAGCCTTCGGATATTATAGAAAGTACCTATTTGTCTTGTGTTATACTTTGCCAGGCTTTTGGGTACAGCGATAATCTTCCCCCGACTGCCTCCGAAGGTGGACAGTCGGGCAGCACTTCAGGGATGCTGGAAGGGCTTGTCAGAGAAGGATTCTCTTTGGCCCTGATTTTGCGGACCCCCTCTGCCCCTAGGGCGACGTCTATTGTTGTTCCCTCCTCTGCCACTGGAGGGGAACTCTCCACGTGTGTCAGGCACGGCTCCCTGGGACTTCCGGAACCACATTTTCCCACTCTTCTGACCCTTGGGATATGGTCTTGAAGAAGTGGAAAAATGGACTCCAACGGCAGAGAAAGTCTTGCCTTCCTGCTCACACCTGGTAAGGGTATCCTTCACCTGTGGTCCAAACAGAGCAGAACCATCAAAGGGGGTGTTGGTGAAAGACGCCCTGAAGGGTTCCGCAAAGTTGCATAGCCGCATCCAAGCGTGTCTCCTCAAAGCCACACCTTTGCCTGCGGCCCTACTCGCTCCATAGGCTGCATAAGAGATGAGTCGCATGGAGGAGTTTACTACAGAATTTAGAGTCGCCAGCTGGGAGGCAATCTTAGCCTGAGCCCCCGCAGCTGATGGATCTTGAAGGGTATCTCCTAACTCTTTAAGGAGATCCCTTTGAAGGCGGGTAAAATGGCACAAATATTTCAGAGACCTCATGGAAAAGGTCGTTGAGGAAAACATCCGCTTCCCATATCTGTCCATCGTCCTAGACTCCTTGTTAGGGGGATGGAGAGACGAAGAAGTTTCAGCCAACTACTTTTTAGTGGCCGCTGCTACCACCATGGCATCAACGGGAACACCCTTGGTCAGAAATCGCTTGTCCTGAGAGGCACTGATGAATTTTGTGGGCCTGCGGGGAGTTGGTTCCATCGTGTCCGGAGCTGACCACGCCTTTCGAGCCACCACCGACATCAGTGGATCGAAAGGCGGAGACACCCAGGAGGTGGAGGGTCGGGAACCAAATGCGTCCAGGAATACCGACTCATCCTCGGAAGGGTTAAGGGTAGTCCAGTTCCCCCTCTGCCTAAGGATTTCAAGGATGTCTGAGAAGGAGACGTCCTCAGAGGGGGATCTCGGGGACCCTTCCGACTCCTCCAAGTCAGTATCTGAAGTGACAGACTCAGGTGAGTCTACATGCTTCCTCTTGCATTTCCTCTTTTGAGGGGGCTCCTCTGAATGAACGGGGGAGGCCTCGGAAGAGGAAGATACACCCAATGGGGTGCCCATGGGGTGCCCTCGAGCACTTGTTCCCCACGCTTGGGGTCTGGAGGAGGGGCAGAGGCAGGAGCAGGCACCATGGGGAGAGGAGCCGATGGGGCTGACTATGAGGCTGACTCAGATGCCAGCACACTCCTCATGACCTTGAAGGCATCCCTTCCTGATACCGGAGAAGGCTCCAGCTCCGAAGAGACCGGAATCCTTCCCGGCACCGAGAGAGACGGCTCCGAAGCCGATGTAGGAGCCGAACTCACCTGCGCCGAAGCTCCGAGAGGGAGAACGGGGTCGGACAAGGGTCCGATGCACTCGCCCCCTTGGAGCCAATGAGGGAGTTCCGGCGCCAAGATCCCTCCAAGGACGGCACCATGGAAGAGATCGGAGCCGATGATGGAACCGAAAGAGGAGGTATCGGTGCCGACGGACCCACGGTTCCAGCCACAGCTTTAACGCACTCCCTGCCAGGATAGCCAGCAGCCTAACCCCCTGTTTCCCAGCTTCTCTGTTCTTCCATTCACTCTACCTCCCTTCTTCCTTCAGTCCAACTTGTCCCAGGAAATTCCTAGTGGATTAAGGTGCATTCTGCTTTTGTCTACTAGGTGGCATCCTCCCTTGACTGAATAGACTTTATTTTACTCGCCTAATTATTCTCACTAAGCTATAACAGTTCTTCTTGCCACCCTATCGCTCTTATACTCTGAGTCTCTCTAAACTTCTAATCATTCCTTTTCTCACTCCCGCTCCTAAACTCTCATAACAACTCTTCACAAGTATCCAGGTCCCCTCTACGCACCCTTCTGCATACTCACCCCTCTGCAAACTACATTCAACTGATTGTCTCTCAAGCCTCTCCATCCTGTCTGGATCTTCCCGCTCCGTTCGCCCTGCGGGCTCACTCCGCTCCCCTACCCTGCCCCCAAATTCCACCCGCCCCCAGCACATCTACATTTATCCCTCCAACACCACTCCCACTTCCATTCTACCCCAATCAGTAATCATACCTCCTACCACACCTTCCCTTTTTCCCGCCAAAACCAACTGTCACTCTACTCCCCACTTACAACTTATTAACAAATCCTACTCCATTCTCTCTTCTTGACCACACCCCTCTATAACTAATACTACTCTCCTTACTGCTAAGATAATATTAACTTCCTCTATACATAACTATCTCCTATATACCAAACTACACCATTTCTATTACTGCTCTACTGTTACTCTTCTATATCATGCTCTCTAAATACTCCTTCATCTCCCTTTCACTACTACTTCTCTTCTCCTTATCCTATCTCCACCATCTCTCCCAGCCCACTACTTCCTTCACCTTCCAATCCATTCACATAACTAACCATCACAACTCACCTCAGTTACAATCATACTCACTTATTTCCCCCTATTTATACCCCTCAGACAACCTCCTTCTTTATCGATACAAACTTATCTCCCATCACACAATCTCCATTCCCATAACTACTAGCAAAACCCTCTATTTCACATTAAACCCCAATCTCACAACCTTGCTATCTATCCACCTAAACTATTATATACCGCCCCTGACTGGTACTCTCTTATCAGGTGACATCCATCCCAACCCAGGCCCTGCCACTATATCCACCACTACTAAATCCTTATTATTCACTTCCTTAAATCCACAAAGTATCGTTAATAAAGTCCCAAACCTTCATGCTTGGCTTATACACAATAAACCTGACATCTTGACTATTTCTGAAACCTGGTTAAAACCTCATATTAAGGACTCTGAAATAATTCCCCCTAACTACTCCATCATAAGAAAGGATAGACCTCTCAAAAAAGGCGGAGGAGTAGCTCTTATATATTCCTCCTCCCTAGTAGTTTCACCCTACAACAAACCTATCCCACATTTTAACAACGCTGAACTTCTCGTTACTCGACTACAAATCAATAATCACAAACACATATATATAGCTTCCCTCTATATCCCACCAGGGGATAATATCTCTACACTTGAACTTATACTCTCTTGGCTATCCAGTAACATTAGTAATGAAACCATAATCCTTGGAGATGTAAACATTAACTGGGCCCTTATCCAGGCTCCTGCAACACCACTAATATCAACCTCTACAATTTCTCACAACTAATCAACTTGCCCACTCACCCAGCCAAAACCCCCTCTAATGGGAGCATATTGGATTGGATTCTAGTCTCTCATCCTCACTATTTCACCAACAGTGGCATCCTTCGCGACCCACTAGGTGACCATCTACCCACCTTTACCCACCGACTTCCCACTATCCTTCAGCGGACCCACAACATCATTACAATCCGTGACCAAAAAAAGTTCAACCCAACAACCTTTTCAAACTCACTAAAAGCAGTAAATTGGACTTGTCTAAAAACACTACCTCTAGACAATGCTGTCTCATACTTTAATTCAACATTCTTAAAAGTACTTGACTCCCAAGCTCCCCTACGGACTAAGAGAATAAAAACTAAATCAGCCCCTTGGCTATCTAAAACTACTCTTTCTACCATGAGACAAAGAGACAAAGCATGGGCACGCTACCAAAAACATAAGGCAACCCCACTCCTTAACGAATACAAAATGCTCCGCAATAAAGTTAAGAAACACATCTCTTGTGATCGACAAAACTATTACTCTACACTCCAAAACCAAAACAAAAACAACCCTCAAAAATTCTGGAAAGGAATCTCCACTCTCCTCCACCCCAGTAAGCCAGATACTCCGAACCCAGATCCAAATGCTCCAGAACTAGATTTAGCCCAATTCAATTCCTTCTTTATTGACTCTATTTCCAAACTGACCTCCTCTTTCTATATCTCCTCCCCTTCATCTAACACCCCTTCACCCACCCCCATTATCTCTACATCCACACCCTATTCTACACCCACTAATCCCACTATACCCCTTTCTACACAAATTCCATCCTCATCTATACCACCCCAAAATCCAACACCCCCTGACTGCACTCTCTTCACTTTAAATCCCATTCCTACTGCTACCATTAAGAAACTCCTTCAGAAATTGAAACCATGTACCAATGCTCCTGATAATATCCCTTCCTACTTTCTTGGCATTGCTGCTGAAAGCCTTGCCTACCCCATCAGCATCTTAATTAACCACTCCCTACAAGAAGGCTCAGTTCCCCAAATCTGGAAACAAGCATATATCATACCATTACACAAAGGTGGTAACAATAACAGCATTACTAATTTCCGCCCCATAGCCATCCTGTCCCCCATTTCAAAAATCCTTGAAAAATGTGTACAACTCCAACTCCTCCCTCATCTCCTAGACAACAATCTTATCACCCCCACACAACATGGTTTCAGACCTAATCATAGCTCCATGACTGCCCTTCTCTCCTTCCTTGAAATCATCAATAAAGCCCGTGACTCAGGACAAATCGTTTCCACCATACTCCTTGATCTTTCAAAAGCTTTCGATACTATCTCTCACAGCCTGCTCTTAACTAAACTCTCCAAACTCTACCTATCCTCCTCCTCTTTGAACTGGTTCTCTAGCTATCTATCCAACAGAAATCAAGCTGTAAAGTGGAAAAAAGCAACTTCCTCCTTCCTAAGTACCCCTACCGGAGTTCCACAAGGCTCCATACTGGGTCCTCTACTCTTCAATATCTTTATTAATGACTTCTACAAAGCTATCCCTTTCTCTAGCATCATCCAATATGCTGATGATTCTACTATCATCTGCTCTGCCTCTTCTATCCCCACTCTACAAAAACTTACTCAAGATGCCTTTTCTTCCACAGAGCAATGGATGCTAAGCAATCATCTAGCTCTCAATGCCACCAAGACCAAATTAATGTTATTTAGCCCCTCCAAACTCACTCCCCCCAACATGAACTCATTCTTAGTTACTAGTCAAAATAACTTACCTCTCGAAATAGTATCAGACACCAAACTACTCGGGGTTCAGATCGACAACCAACTAAAATTGAATTCCCACCTACAAAAAAACATCAAAAAACACATCAAAAAATTGGCATGCTGTATAGACAAAATGCCTACCTTACATCCACCACTAAAATCACTCTAGCTACTTCCTTTCTTATCCCCTCCCTTCTCTATGGTGCCCCACTACTTACTAATCTTCAGTCCTCATTAAAAAAACAGCTCACCTCATGCTATAATAAAATTGCTAAATTCGCCACTGCTCATAGGTCTTCCACTCACCACTGTCTCTCCCTCCATAAACTAAAATGGTTAGAACTTCCCAACTATCTTACTTACACTCAACTAACTCTAGCCCACAAGCTGATTCTAAACCCCTCCAACTGTCCCTCCCTTGCTTCTGCCCTTAAAATGCACCTACCAAATAGAGTGCTAAGGTCTAATAATCAAAATCTACTAGAAATGCACAAACCCGCTCATCCCCCAGGCAAAAACCTCCTTTCCTTCAGCCTCGCTCGCCTCTGGAACTCTCTACCACCTAACATCCGCATTACCTCTAAAGTACAGTTTTGTACCTACCATAAATGTAGATGTCCGAGAGGTATGCATCTGCAGTCCTAACATATGGGTTGTCCTGCCTCAGGCAGCCCTTCGGTCGGCCGGATTCCAAAGTCTGGGTCTGGCCTCGGCTGATGTCGCACTTCACCCGACGTCATAGCTGCAGTCAAATTGGGTATAAAGGCATCAGCCGACGCCATTTTCCTCAGTGTTTCTTGCCCCAGATGCCAGGTGCCCTCTAGGAAGGCTAAATTTGGATAAATGCAAAAGATTCCAAATAGTAGAGAGCAAACAATATAAACATGTATGTACATATATACAAACAAATACACCATAATAGATTCCCCCAGCTAGCTACAAGATGGGCAAATACCCTAGGAGTACCACAGAGGGGAAGGAGGGTGGGTAATCCTGACTGCAGATGCATACCTCTCGGACATCTACATTTATGGTAGGTACAAAACTGTACTATGTCCTTCAAGGATGCATCTGCAGTCCTAACATATGGGTAGAATACCATAGCCAAACTGGGGGAGGAGGCACTAAGGTGATTATGGTGTAGTTAAGATCCCTTGCAAAACAGCAGTTGCAAAACCTGCTCGGGATCTGGAGTATAAAGGTAGATTATAATGCTTGGCAAATGTATGCACGGAGCTCCAAGTAGCAGCTTCTAAAATGTCTTTGGTAGCCACTCCTCGTAGGAAAGCTGTAGTAGTGGCTGTAGCCCTTGTGGAGTGAGGTCTGAAGTTTTCCGGAGTTGCCTTTCCATGAAAGGAGTAACAAAATCTAATGCAATTTCCTATCCATTTTGAGATTGTCTGTTTTGAAATTGCCTTTCCTTCCATTCCTGTCGCATATGCTACCAGAAGCTGGTCAGTTTTTCTGTTGGTCTTGGTTCTGTCCAGATAGTAGCGCAATTGCCTGTGCACATCCAAGGTATGTAGTAATCTTTCCCCCCTGTTCTGTGGGTTGGGGAAGAATGCTGGTAAGTGGATTGCTTGGTTCAATGATACCCTGGAGACCACTTTTGGCATAAAAGTAGGGTTGGTTCTCAAGGACACTCTATCCTGATGGAAGATAAGGAAGGGCTGTACTGCCATTAATGCCTGTAATTCTGAAACCCTTCTTGCTGAAGTGATTGCAAGCAGGAAAGCAGTTTTCCTAGATAAGAACTGTAATTCTGCTGTTGCTGCTGGCTCGAAAGGTGGGAGTGTTAACTTTTCCAGCACAAAGTTAAGGTCCCATGTAGGCAAAGGTGGCTTTCCTTGGAGGCTTTACATTTTTAATTCCTCTCAGAAACTGCCTGAGTAGAGGATGAGAGAAGACTGGAGGATCCATGTTGTATTCTGCTGAAATTGCTGATGCATGAATCTTGATGGAGGAGTAAGACAGGCCATTGTGGAAAAGTTCTGCTAAGTATTCCAGGATGTTAGCTAAGTTTGCTAATGATACATTTTCTCCTTTTGCTGCACTCCAAATGAGATATCTTTTCCATTTGGCTGAATAAGTCTTCCTTGTGGAGGGTCTGCGAGCCTCCAGGATAATGTCCTTAACCCTCTGAGATAAATCTGGGTTATTTTGCTTTATGTAATGTTCCAGGCAGCCAGCTGCAGTGTGCTCAAGTTTGGATGTAGGATCTTGAAGTTGTTCTGTGTTAGCAGTAAAGGAACTAGTGGTAGAGGCCATGCATGTGTCCGAGACATACTCCTCAGTAGCGGGTACCAATGCTGCCTCGGCCAATCTGGAGCTATCAGGATGATCCTTGGGTGATCTTCTTTGATCTTCAGTAGCACTTTGTGCATCAAAGGAAGAGGTGGGAATGCATACGCTGTCAGGTTTTCCCAACTGAAAGATAGGGAGTCCACCTTCCAAGCAAGAGGGTGGTATATCCTTGTGCAGAATTTCCTCAATTGGTGGTTGTGTGGGGATGCGAACAGGTCTATTTCTGGTAGTCCCCATCTCTTTGTAATGGTTTTGAAGATGTCTGGATGCAGCATCCATTCGTGGGCATCCGTGGTAGTTCTGCTTAAGGTGTCTGCTAGTATATTTTCTTTTCCTGGAACAAATATTGCCTGGAGTTGAATGTTGAGGTTCAGGGCCACATTCCACAGATCCATTGCCATCCGGCATAGAGGATATGAGTGTGTTCCTCCCTGTTTGTTGATGTACCACATGACTGTGGTGTTGTCCGTCCTTATCAGCAAATGACCCTGTTGAAGAAAAGGTCTGAATGTCTGTAGTGCCTGTTTCACCGCCAGCATCTCTTTTAGATTTATGTGAAGGTTCAGCTGGTCTTGTGTCCATAGTCCTTGTATACACTTGTCCACCATGTGTGCCCCCCAGCCTAGGTCTAAGGCGCCCGTGGTGATAGTTTGGCTTGGGTGAGGTTTGTGGAAAGGCAGTCCTCGGTTCATCTGACAGGCCTGAGCCCACCACTGGAATTCTTGTTTCAGGCATGGGATTATTGAAATCTGGGCTTCTAGACTGTGCTTGTGTTCAGACCATACATTCCTTAGGTACCATTGCGACTTCCTCATATGCAGCCTGGCATGTGGTATCAATATTATGCAGGATGCCATGTAACCCAGGGCTTGCAGAACTTTCCTTGCTGTAAGCTGGTTCTGTGTTGTTAATGCCCTGAAATAGAGTGGTAGTTGCTTTTGCTTTTCTGCTGTGAGAAATGCCATCTGATTTGATGTGTCCAGTTCTGCACCCAAGAATGTTATCCTTTGGGATGGTACCAGCCTTGACTTTTCCATGTTGACTGTGTATCCCAGGGCTTGTAGTAGTTGTATAACCTTTTCCAAATCTTTTGTTAATTTGGTCTTGTTGTCCGCTTGTATTAGGCAGTCGTCCAGGTATGGGTAAATCTGAATTCCCTGAAGCCTGCAATGAGCGATTACTGATGCCAGGCATTTCGTGAATACTCTGGGCAGTAGATAAGCCAAAGGGCAATGCTGAGAATTGATAATGCTCTGATCCTGCAAGAAATCTGAGGTATCTTCTGCAATCTGGTCGTATAGGGACATGCAGGTATGCCTCCTTGAGATCTAGAGTCACCAGCCAAGACTCCTTGCCCAGCATGGGAAGAAGTTGCTGTAGGGTCAGCATTTTGAATTTTGGAACAATGAGATATGTGTTCAGAGCGGACAGGTCGAGAATAGGTCTCCATTGGTTTTCTTTTCTTGGTACCAGGAAAAGTCTGGAGTAAAATCCTTGCCCTTGTTCCATGGGAGGTACCTTTTCTATAGTTCTCATCCTTAGTAGGTGGTTGACTTGTTCTAGAGCGTTTGTTTTTTGGTTTGGTGGTAGGTTTGGCATTCCTCTCTTTTTTGGTAGAGTGTGGAAGTGAAACCTGTAGCCCTTGTCTATGGTCTGTAAAATCCATTTGTCTCCTGTAATGTAATGCCAGTTTACGGAAAATAAGGCTAGCTTTCCGCCTAAGGGTGCTTTCAGTTGTTCCCTGGTAGGCGGTATCAGAGCCAAGTCATTGTGTCTGTCCTGTGGAAGTGGTCGTAGCTGGATCTGTGGCAGTACTTCTCTGGTTGTTAGGCTGCCACTGACGTCCCCTGTAGGCACCTCTGGATTGACCTCTGCCTCTTGGGCGCCTATTTCTGCCTCTCTGTGCTCTGGAGATGTCTGGAAAGGACCAATTCTTCGAAGGCCAATTTCTACTAAACCTTGGAGACTGGACCTGTAAGAAATCCTTGACTGTTTGGACAGATTTTGCTTTTTCTTCCACCTTCTTTAGCACTTGTTGTGCAGGGGAACCAAACAAACTTTGTTTCTCCATGGGAGCATCTAGGAGTTTTGACTTTACATGGTCTGGTAAGGATTGTTCTTTTAACCATGCATGCCTTCTAATCACTGTTCCAGTCATAGCTGATCTAAAGGAAGCCTCCAGTGCATCATAGCCGCATTTTAAGGAATCATTACTGACCTGCTGAGTGTTATGTACCAAATCCTGAAGGGACTTACGGTCTATAGGTTCAGGAGAGGACAGTTTTTTATTTAGCTGGTCTAACAAAAATTCCTAATACTGTATCATGTGGAATTGACAGTTTAAGGCCCTAGCCGAAAGAGTAGCAGACGTATACACTTTTTTACCCCATCTCTCTAATGCTCTAGATTCTCTTTCAGAGGGAGGGGTTTCTGGCAGAGGCAGCTGCTACAGCTTTGGGGCCCTGTGAAATGGTTTCAGGATCTGCAATAGGAGCCTTATACAAATGAAAGTGAGTGTCCGGGACCCTGTAATATCTATCGGGCTTGGCAGGGGCCGGGGGGAGAGAGTCAGGGGCAGTACAAGCATCATTATATGCATCATCAACAACTGTTAGTAGTGGAGGAATGGCTAAAGGCCTATGCTGTGGTAAATGTAAAAAGGTCCTTAGCCTTTTCCTTGAATCTGAAAAATCCTGGCCCTGCCATTGAAAATGCTCTCTCATAGCATGTAAGGTTTCCCCAGAAAATTCCTCAGGAGAAGAGGCAGAAGGAATGGAGTCTTCTGCATCAGAATCCTCATAAGGAGAATATGGGCCTTTGGGAGGTTCTGAGTGTTCTGAATCATCCGAGGAATAGTCTGTAGAAACTGGATCGGGGGGCTCTGCTCTAGGCCTCTTCTCTGGAGGGGGTTGAGAGGCCCTGTCAGGATGAGGTTTGGATCCCCTGATCAAAGAAATGAGATCCTCAGCCAGGCTGAGCATTTGGGAACTAGAGGAAGGCCTGTGTGAGGGGGTTTTAGCAGGCAAGGCCTTAGAAGATTTAGCTGCTTTAGCCCTAGCAAAAGCCTTGATAGACATAGATGCAGGGGGCCTAGCAGCTCCACGTGCAGGAGTAGATATGTCTAGAGGAATAGTATCTGATAAATCCTGGGTACCTGCAACAGCAGTGGAAATTTCAGTAGCAGACTCAGCCATGCTGTGTGAAGCCTCGGCTATAGGAGGCATGTTTTCGGCCGAAGGAAGAACCGTGGACTCGGTTTCAGCCGAAACCGAGACACTCGCGGTTGGCTTAACCGTGGTTTCGGCCGAAACCGCGGACCGCGAGTGTCGGTCCTTTTCCTTACGCTTTTTAACTAATTGAGAAGTCGGAGTCTCCGACGGCATTTTGTAAGCAAAAGCGGGGCCAAAAAACTCCTCTGCAAACTCCAACCGACGTCTAAGTGTTCGTCGGTTGAAGGAAGCACAGGCTAGACAAGCTGCTACGTCGTGGTCTGGGCCTAAGCAAGGAAGGCAGTAAGAGTGGAAATCCTTATGAGGTATTTGTTTCCCACAAGTTAAACAGTTATTTACTTTTTCTGACATCGGCTGAGGCAAGAAAGAGTCCCCAATGGGGTACTTAGCTTTTTAGAAGTCTTCGGTAGTAGTAATCTCTGGATCTGACCGACCGGCACTTGCGAACAGCTTCTGCTTCGGGCACCACGCGGCAAGAAAGACTGAGGAAAATGGCGTCGGCTGATGCCTTTATACCCAATTGACTGCAGCTATGACGTCGGGTGAAGTGCGACATCAGCCGAGGCCAGACCCAGACTTTGGAATCCGACCCAGACTTTGGAATCCGGCCGACCGAAGGGCTGCCTGAGGCAGGACAACCCATATGTTAGGACTGCAGATGCATCCTTGAAGGACATCCACTCTACCTTCAAGAAGTCACTTTTCTTACACCTAGCATCTCAATGGGAATGCTCTTGCTCCCACCCCTCATAACCAACTCTACTAAATGCCCTTAAATACCATAACCTACCTTATTCACCTACTATGTTTGTTCATTAATCTGCATTTATGTTTTGCTTTTTGTTCCTTCAATTGCATGTACCAAGGCTTTTACTGTCTAATTTTAATGGACATTATGTTTTGCTACTACAATGTATCTAGAAATTACTGTCAAATGTTAATGTACATTTATTTTCTGTTTTGGAGCTTTTCTCCCCAGGACTCCATTGAAAACGGGTTCTTCAAGGCCCAATGGACTATCCTGGTAAACCAACTGCAATAAATAAATAAATAAAATAACTAACCTATAAATACTACAATAATATACAACAAACCCTAATATATAGTAATAAAGTGAAAAATATACGACCTGAGCCAGTAAACGCAACCTCGTAGCGAAAGTGGCAAACGAGATCTGGGTATCTAGCGCCAGGCATCATGGGATATGGGGGGGGGGCCTCGAGCCAGTAAGCAGCTCTTGAGCTTTTGAAGATGGCTGAGTCGGAGCCGAGGATCGGCTCGAACCCAACCAGCAAGAATGAAGGCGAGATAGACAACTTAACATACCATGTTCAAAACCTATTTGTCCTGGATAATGAGTTCCCAGTTTTTTGCATGCAGGGTGAGCTTTCCTCCTAAGGGAGCAGGAAGTAGAGCAGGACTTGGAAGTTTAAGGTTAAGTCATTGTGCCATTTTTCTGTAGGGGGATGGTTTACTACTTCCTGCTTTGGAAGTGGGAGCCCTCCACTGCTTAGATCTGTGTGTAGTCTGAGACTGTAGCCTAGGTGGTCTGCTGTTCCTGGGTTTGGACTGAGAAGGCATGGAAGGGACTGGAAAGGACCAGTTCTTTGAAGGCCAATGCCTACTGAATCTGGGAGGCTGTACTTGTAGGAAATCTTTAACAGTTTGCATAGATTTAGCTTTTTCCTCCATCCTTTTGAGGACTTATTCTGCTTTGTTGCCAAAAAGGAGGTCTTGATTTAAGGGAGCATCCAGTAATTTAGCTTTAACATGATCTGGCAAGTTTTGTTCCTTAAGCCAAGCATGCCTTCTAAATACAGACCCAGTGATAGCAGCCCTGCAAGATGCTTCTAAAGCGTCAAAACCGCACTGCAAAATATGTTTACCAACTTGTTCTGCAGATTGCATTAAATCTTGCAATTCTTTGTGTTCAGCACAGTCAGGAATGAACATAATTTTCTGTCTAAGTAGTCCAAAAATATGCTGCTGATACTTTCATATGAAACTGGCAATTTAAAGCCCTAATGGTCAAAGTAGCAGAAGTGTATACCTTCTTACCCCATCTGTCCAAGGCTCTAGAATCTCTATCAGAAGGGGTAGGATTTTTGGCAGCAGTAGCCATAATGCCTTTTGGTCCTTGGGAAATGGTCTCTGGATCCGCAGAAGGATTCTTGAAGGGGAACTTGTGAGAGTCGGGTACTCTGTAGTACCTATCAGGTTTTCTGGGAGCTGGAGGTAAAGTGTCTGGGATAAGGCTAGATTCCAAAAAAGCATCATCTACAATGTCCAGAACAGGAGGGATAGCTAAAGGCCTGTGCTGAGGTAGGAGTAAGAATTCCCTAAGTCCCTTTTTGGACTCCGAGTAATCCTGGCTTTCTCAGTGGAAATGCTCCCTAAGAGTATGCAAGGTTTCACCGAAAGAAAAAATCTTCTGGAGGGGAAGCAGAGGGAATGGAATCCTCTGCATCAGAATCCCCAAAAGTAGATAAAGGCAAATCCTGGTAATCAGGAGCAGAAATATCAGATTACTGAACAGAAGAATCAGAAAGAAAATCAGTTCTAGGTCTCTTAGAGGGGGAAGGCTGGCTTCCCCTAATTAAAGTAATAAGGTCTTCAGCCATTCTAAGCATTTGCTTTTTAGGCATATGGGCCTGAGCCTGTGGTTTGGTCATCGGTTTTCTAGGTGTAGTGCGAGTTTTTCGCTTGGATGAAAATGATGGCGTCGGTTTAATGTGAATGTCTGTAGGCCTGAATACACCCTCAGAAGCCAGTGCCTGCACAGTGGCTCTGGACCCATCCAAGGTAGAGACATCCTCAGTTTCCATAGTCAAAGAAGCATCTCGCTGCATACCGGACTCCGAATGGGTCTCAGTGGAGGCCTGCGAATCTGAAGTAGCAGGTATCAGGGGCTGCAAAAGTGCCTCACTGGAGTACCGGCGGACTGGCGAGTAGCTTAACGGAAGCGTCATTGGCAGTTTTGGACCTATGCAGTCTGTCTCTGTCTTTATCCTTATGTTTTTTTCGGAAGATCGGTAGTCGGTTGGCTTAACAAAGCCATTTCGGAGTACACAGATCGAGTACGAAAGTAATTAGCTGCAAAAATAGCCCGATGACGAATACTTTGGGTGTTGAACAAGGCACAAAACTGACAGCAAGAGACGTCGTGGTCTGGGCCTAAACAGAGGATGCAGTAAGAATGAAAATCTTTATGAGGTATTTGCTTCCACAGGTAAGACAATTGTTAACTTTTACTGACATCGGTTAGAGTAAAAAAAAGGATCCCCAATGGGGTACTTAGCTTTTTTGAAGACTTCTGGTCTGAAACTCGAAAACAAAAATTTCAGGAGTCGGCCGACTGGTACTTGCGAACTGCTTCTGCTTCAGGCACCGCATGGCAAGAAAGACTGATGTAATGGCGTCAGCTGCATGTTTCATACCCCTGACGACCTGATGTCAAGGAAGAAGCGACAGCATCCAACACAGAAATTCGAAGACTCTTGTATTCAGGCCAGCTGAGGGCTACCTGCGGGCAGATAACCCAAATGTGATGAGTGCAACAGTGAAACACGAAGAACATCCCTAAAAACTATATATAAAAATATTATTGTATAATTAGTTAGTATTGTTATTACACATCGTTTTGAATAAAGTGGAAAAAGAGAACCAGAAAAAGAAAAAAATGTAGGTTGATGGAAACAAAATATACACTTAACCATGGCACCTGCCTCAAGAGGCTTTCACAGGTAAAGGACAGAGAATCCACTTTTCAAGTTTGACTGTGGGGAATTCTTGTGCAGAATTTGTTCAATTGGTAGTTCTGAGGGGAGGCAAAAAGGTCTACCTCTGGAGTCCCCCATTTCTTCCTCAAGAGGTTGAATATTTTGGGTTCTAGTTTCTATTCGTGTGGGTCCATGAGATTTCTGCTTAAGTCGTCTGCCAGTGAATTTAGTTTGCCTGGCAGGAATTGTGCTTGTAGGTGTACTTGGTAGCTCAAGGCTGTGTCCCACAGAGCCATGGCTAGTCTGCAGAGAGGGTACAAGTGGGTTTCCCCCCTGCTTGTTTATGTACCACATAACTGTGGTGTTGTCTGTCTTTACCAATAGTTGTCCTGGAAGAATATAGTCTTTGAAGGCTGTCAGAGCATTCTGTATAGCTAACATTTCTTTTTGATTAATATGCAGGTGCATCTGTCTCGGGTTCCATTTGCCCTGAATGCACTGCCCTGCCACGTGAGCCCCCCATGCATAGTCTGATGCATCTGTTGTTAGGGTTTGGGCGGTAGGGGGTAGAGTGAAAGGGAGTCCCTTGTTGAGGTAGCAGGCCTCTGCCCACCAGAGGAACTCTGTCTTTATACAAGGAATGATAGAAATCATTGCTTCCAGGTCCTGAGAATGTTGACACCATAGACTTTTTAGATACCACTGGAGTTTCCTCATATGCAGTCTTGCATACAAAATTAGTAGAATGCAAGAGGCCATGAACCCCAGAGCTTGCAGTATTTTCCTTGCAGAAACCAACTGGTAGAATAAAATAAAATTAGTCATGTAAACAATGTGGCAATTTTCTAAGTTCCAGTACGCTTTTAACTGAACAGTAGTAGTTTAGTCCAGGCTTCCTAAAAGAGTTCAGCTTTAATTGCCACATGAGTTAATGTTTCTCCAGAATATTCGAGATGCCTCCTTCAAGATTACTCCTGTCTATGCGATCCAAGATCTGAACTTAAAACCTGTGTGTCTTTTATGAAGAGAAAGGTGTTTGGCTAGTGCATTATTTTTACATTCAGAGCGGATTTCTGACAGATGACATGAAATCCTATGCTCGAGTTTATTTACAGTTTTGCCCACATAGAATGCATCACATTTCACTGTACTGTGCCCTGTAAATTACTTCTGTAATATTACAGTCAGCCCCTGCACTGATCTTAATGATTTTCTTTAAATAAGGGCAATAAAAACCATCACCTTGCTGTATAAATATACAAAATGTACAATTAGTTTCACATCTTTTAGTGTTTCTCTCATATGGTCTAGGTTTAAATTCAACAAAACTTCTAATGTTCCTGGCCTTCCTATAACTATAAACAAAGGATGGGGCTTCACTTAAGATGTTAATCAGAAAAGGGTTTCCTGTGACAATGTCCCAGTTTTCTTCAATAACATTTTTCGTACTGTGATAATCCAAAGTGTATGTTAGATGCAGCTATTTTTACATTTGTTATTCTCTGTGGAATTTCTTAACATTTTCCTACTGGGGAGGTTGAGTGAAGGTGCTTCAGTCCTTTTCAGTTCTATAATGGATTCCAGGATATTTTTTAACATAGGACTTTCATAGCATCTCACCAGAAAATCATTCAGGTTTCTCAAAAAGGGTTCCATCAACAACTTACAACTTAGAAACAACAACTAGAACAATAACTTAGAGAATGATTTTCTAGTGAGAGGCTATGAATGTCAGATGTTAAAAAACATCCTGGAACCCATTATAGAATTGAAAAGGACTGAAGCACCTTCATTCAACCTCCCCAGTATGATAATGTTAAGAAATTCCACAGAGAATAACAAATGCAAAAATCGCTGCATCCTGACATACACTTTATATTATCACAGTATCAAAAATGCTACTGAAGAAAACTGGGCCATTGTCACAAGAGACCCTTTTCTGATTAACATCTTAGGTGAAGCCCCATCCTTTGTTTATAGGAAGGCCAGGAACATTAGCTGTTTTGTTGAATTTAAACCTAGACCATTTGAGAGAAACACTAAAAAATGTGAAGCTAATTGTACATTTTGTATATTTATACAGCAAGGTGATAATGATTTTCTTTAAATAAGGGCAATAAAAACTAAGACCAGTGCAGGTGTTGACTGTAACACTACAAAAGTAATTTACAGGGCACAGTGCAATGAACGTGATGCATTATATGTGGGCAAGACTGTAAATAAACTCAAGTGTAGGATTTCATGATATCTGTCAGAAATCCGCTCTGGATGCAAAAATAATGCACTAGCCAAACACCTTTCTCTTCATCTAAGACACACAGGTTTTATGTTCCAGATCCTGGATCACACAGACATGGGTGATCTTGAAGGAGACATCCCAAATTTTCTGGAGAAACATGAACTCATGTGGCAATTAAAGCTGAACTCTTTTAGGAAGCCTGGACTAAACTACTACTGTTCAATTAAAAGTGTACTGGAACTTAGAAAAATTGCCACATTGTTTACATGACTAATTTTATTTTACTTTATTCTACCAGTTGGTTTTAAATACCATTTTAAATAAGTTGTAATTTAAGTGTTTATTTTGTTTCCAATATCATACATTTTTTTCATATTATTTTTTCTTTTTCTGGTTCTCTTTTTTCCACTTTATTCAAAATGATGTGTAATAACAATACTAATTATACAATAATATTTTTATAGATAATTTTTAGGGTTCTTGTACACAGACCTGAAGAAGTCTAGAAGGATGACAGTGATCTTTGTTAACAATAGGTTATGAAAATAGAATATGATTTTTACAATTGATTTTTTTTGCATGCAAAGTGTATATGTATATATTTATATATATATATATTTTTTTTTTTTTGATTGCCAAATGGGCTAAGGTTGACATATTTCCAGCCATGTAGTATATTGTCTTGGATAAAATCACAGAGTTAATAATCTACTTAATAATCTGGTTAAATAAGAGGTACCACATCATTACAAATGGTATTTAAAGTACATAAGGGTTATATTATTATAACAGCTACGAAATAGGGCAGGACCAGCTCGAATGTCACACTGATGGGGGAAGGGATGTGAATTTAACATGTGTATCAATAACACTGTTTTACACCACAACAAACCACTCCCTTGCATGATAAAAAGTACATGTATATTTAGAAAGCTTGTGAGGAAACTATTACTCTATTTTGTTTTACTTGGATCGCTTGTCTGTGTACTTAAGGATTTTCAACTGGAAACAGACTGCCTGCCTTGCTTGGATTACTTTTGAATGCTTATTAATTCTGCACAATTATATATTTTTTATTATTATTATTATTATTTTTTTTTACTTAAGACGAGTTTAAGTTCACTACTTCTACTACTATTGTCTGATCTGATTAATATACAGTGATTAACTAGAGATATATGGACTGAAAATCTTCCACACACAGAAGTTTCTTACACTGTTTTGGTATTTGGAGACTGCAAACAATGCTTAAACTGCAACAGCAATCTCACTAGCACACATACTGTACATCAGCAGCTTGCATTCTACACAGTTATGAAGCACTTTTGCAAGCCTTACTCAGCAACTATTCATTTTCCAAGCAGATGTCTCTACAGCATCTCAGTAGTTCATACCAGGCCTTGAAATTTTAGTATTTCAAAAATGGACTTTTACAGAACATCTTACAAAACTACACTACGTCAGTCCAAGCAGAACTTTTGCAAATGGGCAAAACTCAAGCAGAGTGTTACATCAGTTAAAGGGTGGAGAATGGCTTATCAAGATAGTTTTCAGGATGGCCCTTCTGAACCCAGTCCTGTTTCTAGAAGGAAAGTCCCGACTGCAAAACTTAATGGAAAAGCAACTGTCCATGTTATAGCTTCATAAGCAGTGTTTGGTAAAGTAACTTGGTACCTTCAGTTAATTTCTTAAAATGATAATCCAACCACATAGACAAACCCTGCTTGGCAACAAGGAAACTTCATATGTCTTGCATACATGAAATTAACTATTCCACTGCCTAATCCATTCATCCGCAAACCCTTTACCATTTTGCATATTGGGTCAGGTGTCACTTCTGCAGTGACAATCATCTTGAGCCAAGGTTTACAAGGCTGGGTAGCCAGCCCTGCCATGGCAGTTCATTCTCACCACTCACTCATCCACACACACTCACCTATAGCCAGTTTAGTGTCTCCAATCCACCTACAGAATGTCTTTGGAATGTGGGAGGAAACCGAAGTACCTGGAGGAAACCCATGCTACCACAGGGTGGACATGTAGACTCTGTACAGAACGCATCCCATGTGAGAATCGAACCGGAGAACCTCTTGCTATGAGGTGACAACGCTAACTGCTGCACCACCATGGCTACCCCAACTCCACTGCCTAATGTCCTCTATAATAGACACACCTCACAATTTGGCTTTGAAATGATTGTGTAGAAGTGTTTCCCCTGTTATCCAGCTATGGAGAAAATGGTACCTGGACTAAAGGATTAATCAAGCTGCTTCAATTTGTTCATGAAAAAAATAAAATGACTAGTAATAAGTATTTCTGATACTGTGCTCTGTAGCATACACTGATTAGAATTCATACTGGTTACCCACAGATGTATGTCTGTAAGCAAATAGTCTTACCATCAAAACAACTGTCTTATTTCAAACAGATCTTTACATTTTGCAGGCTTGTTACCTCTCAGAGAGGCCACTGATGTTATCTTACAGTTTTCCTTAGTATTTTCAGTCACTTAAGTTTCTATTACAGCTTTTTTGATGTTATTCAGTATATTCCTTTATAAGCAAAATCCAGTACCCACGGTCACTGTCCCCAACAGTGTGCACATGTATCTGCCTGAATTTATGTCAATACTGCTTTCCAATCTACACTCCTAAAACTTTTTCTAACCACTATTAACCAAGAATTTTGGCAGTTCCTTGAGAAATAAAAAATAAGCGACTGGTACTGGCAGCATGTTTTACACTACAGTTATTTTGAAACACTGCAAGTGATCTATATAGTTTCAGTGTTGCAAATCTGTTAACCATTTTTCTCTTTAGCCCCCAGTGAGTATTGCTTATTTTTACAATCCTCATCTCCTATTCAGAGCTGTGCTCATTTTAGTTACTTTGTTTAAGTCAGACATGGTAGCCACTCTTCAGATGACCACAAACAGCTGTAGCAGTTACACTGTTGACATCAGCTGGCAAACACACAGGCATCAAGCAGGTGTCCAAACTTTTCTGCTACATCACTGCAGGTGCACGAGTGACAGCGCACATGCACGCACACACACACACACTTTATAATGTACTACCTAAAAATGACCCATTATGAAAATCTCTGTACACCCACAACTGTAATGCCCATGACCTAAACCAAGCACCTCACACCATCCCTATGCATCATTAATGAAGTAAATTAATAATGACAGCTAGCACGTAATATTGACAGCACCCATACACAAAGACATATGGCACAGCAAGGACAGTTTCTACAGTCTCAACACACACATGCATACATATTGAAGCTCTTTGTAACATCACATACGACTACAGACAGCATATGTTCCCAATCACTACTTCATCACTGCACTTATGTTTAACCTTTTCTTGTTAGCCCTTCGCCATCACACTGCATCAGAATCCATCACTAACCCAAATGTCAGCTACCACTGCAGTTTATGACCATACCAGACTATCAATACCTAAATGCATATCATAAAATCTCTGTGGTACAGCTCTTATACCACCAAAATGTCAAAGCAATGTCAATTCTATTTTTTGCTCAGATAACCCAACCAATGATTTTTAGTCACCTTGTTTTCTGACAAATCAAGTCTATTCTCAGTGGTCATCCTGACTAGTGACTCCCAGGTACAGTGAGTGACCATCCTTCATACCACAACAGCTGCAATTACCATGAACTGCACAACATGTGATTATTCATCAAGTAACTTATATGTCTATTGGTTGTGCTTCTGCATTACTACCCATATGCAATGGCAATCATTTACATACGAAAGCATCACTATACCTCTACATCCTGGACAGCAATGGACATCTACCACAATATCTGGAACAACAAGAAAATGGTCATGGAACCAAAGTATTCCATGTTCCACTTTGTGCTTTACACCTGGAAACCACTTGGAAGTGGCTTCCAACAATAAATTTGTTCATCACTTGTTTTGTTTCAAAGTACTTAAGTCATCACTCTATCTACTAATGCAGGTAACATTTAACAATTTACAAAATATTAAAAATGTGACTGCTTAAAAGCTAGTGCAAGCATAGTTTCTGCAGTAGCTTTATCTAACTAGAATTTGAAGGACGCAATGCAGTCCTTCCAAAATGATAAGATGTGGTTCTCCATGGCTGTATCGACAGTCTGTCAGGCCTCAGTGGCCATACTGGCCTCCGATGGGGTCTCAGTAGCAGGCAAGTGAGAAGTAGCCTGACTAACTGCTGGTTATGAAACTCAGCAAGTACATCGGAGTCAGAGTCAGAAATATTGGGCTATGGATCTGTTCTAGGCCTCAAGATTTTTCTTCGGCAGCAGAGGGACAGCCGATGAAGCGGAGTCAGCCATCTTGGATTGGGCCAAGCATTAAAATCACAGTCTCATGGAAAGTATTGAGAGTATAAAGCCTAGATCTAAGGGGTTTTGGAATAAAAGACTGACAGACAGAGCAAGGATTTGTGATTATGTTCCAGCCCTAGGCAAAAAAGACATTTGGTGTGCAAGTCCATGTATAGAATTTATCACACTCACACATGCCCCTCCTAGTTGGCATCTACAAATTTAAAAAAAATTAGAAGATGAAAAAGGACGGTTCCCCACTGGGCCCTTACCTGGATAAATGAGCACAGCAAAGATAACAACCACCAAACATTGAACAGTCCGATGGATGCATGACCTGCATTCAGGCTGGCAGTGAGATAGCCTGAGGAACCATGCTCATATGACCATCTTTATACCCCAATGCATATACACTGAGGTCATGTGGCCATCTGACCTAGGGAAGATGAAGCTTTGTCACCCCAGCCAGATGTCAGCGGTGACAACTTACATGTCAAGAATATGCAATAATGATTTCAGTCAGGACATCTTGCAGTCTGTCTAATATGACTTGTGAAGGCCATCAATCCGAGGAATACTGGATGAAGTACATTACCAATGCTAGTTGTGGGCCTTTTTCTGTGTATACATTATCTATATTGTGTGTATGTACAATATATAGACACAGATACACACACACACACACATATATATATACATATATATATATATATATATATATATATATATATATATATATATATATATATATACACATATATATATATATATATATATATATATATATATATATATATATGTATATATATGTATATATATATATATATATATATATATAATACATACATACACACAAACATATATATAGATACACGTATAGACAGAAAAATATAGACAATGTACATGTAACATATACCTGTACAAATATGGCACATATTATGGTGGACAAAGGAATGCCATTCAACATCAATTTCCCCAAAAGCTATTAGCTCTCCTGGCTAACAATTCCATCTCCTACTCCTCTAAAACCTATACATACTCCATCACCCCTTCTTTGATTTATTTCTCTGTCTTATTTCCCCTTCTCTTAATCTTGCTCTTACTCTCGATCTCCCACATCTATTCCACTTATCATCTCTAACAAATGCTTAAATTTCTCACTCTCCCCTCTCTTCCTCCTTATCCCGTTTGAATGTTCCACTATGCCATTTGCTGTACAAGTTTCTAATAAACTCATTCACTTAGAACATGTCAACAAATTCCAGTGCTATAAGACATTGTATTTTTCTTGTCTAACAATGGTGTGTGTCCACTGTACATGATATGTATGTGCATACTTGTATTAATCTATGTATTTACAGTCTATTGTAATAGGATGTCAGTTTTCACCTGTGGATATGTATCTATTGTTCTTTCTAGCTTTTTTATCTGGGTCTCCATAAAAATTGATAAAAATTATACAGTCTTGGCTTCCCAGTAAATAAATGTCAATAAATAAATACAATTTCAAATAGGCCTTACTTTGACATCTTCTCAAAACAAGTTACTGAGGATGCAAAGTTCTTTAAGGTTAGGGTTGGTATTAATGGGTTGTAAGATATTCCAAAAACGAAAAATATAGTCACAAAGTATATCAACAATCCAAACCTGTGGCTGAAGAAACGCAACATATGATAAAAACAAGCTTTTATTGTTGGTAAGCGCTTTCGTAGTGCTTCACACACCACTTCCTCAGACCCTTACATAAAATATGAACTTACAAGCCCATCCTATATAGGTAGGTAACTCAATTAAGTCAAATTACTTAATTGGCATCTTACAATGCTATCTAATTATGCTAATTACATCTAAAACATCCACTACTTACTGACTCTGGTATTACTTGCATATATACCAACTGCTATTTCATACTAAACTAATGAGTTAACTCAAGATGCCAATTAATTAATTTGAGTTAATTGAGTTACCTACCTATATAGGATGGGCTTGTAAGTTCATATTTTATGTAAAGGTCTGAGGAAGTGGTGTGTGAAGCACTACGAAAGCGCTTACCGACAATAAAAGCTTGTTTTTATCATATATTGTGTTTCTTCAGCCACAGGTTTGGGTTGTTGATATACTCTGTGACAATATTTTTCGTTTTTGGAATATCTTACAACCCATCAATACCAACCCTAACCTTAAAGAACTTTGCTTGTTTTAATTTGTTGGCTGTGGTTGGTACCAGATGGCTGAAGGTATAAGGAATTACAGTAAAACTAGCACGAGTGAGGTCATTGAACTGGAATATGTTCCGAACAACTGAGGTGAGCAACAAAGTATTATTAGAAAAAAATTGATAAGCTGTATGAACAGTACAAACAACCCCTTATTAGCCACTGAACGACTAACAGATGAACACCAGAATAAATACAAAGATATAGATTTCCTCATATTAATGAGAGAAATACACAAGATAGAAGATGAATTATATAAAAACAAAAGATTGCAAGCAGAAAGATTTCACTTAGAAGCTTGTCTAAAATATCAAGTCATACCACGTGGTCTAAGGATTACTAAAATGCCTGTACAAGGAAACAGACTACCAGAAATGTTATCTAGATGGCAACAGCTTCATATCAAACTTAGCTTCAATTATATGAGACTTATAATAGAATACACACAAAAAGATGAAGCTATCAGCACAGAGAACATACTGAGTTTGCAAGAGCAGTTATATGATAAATATCCAGCAGAGCTGATCGACGAGAAAATAATGAATGTGGTTGATTCGGTTTCTCTGTATGAGAAAAGACTATACAAACAGAAATTCTCTAAACTAGAGTGAGACAGAAGGGACTTTAAGGCAGACCATATTTTGGTATGGCCACGTATGAATTCTGAATCACAAAGAAACGGTGATACTACCTTAAAAACAGCAAACAACTGGGAGAGAGAATGCCCTATAACACCGCGTAATTTGACTGCACAGGAATTCGCAGGAGCTAGATCGAAGGTCAGCCAAGCAGATTTACTCAATGAAACATCAGTGGAGGCTACAACTTCACATACGCCTACAATTGTAGGAAATGTAACTATAGGAATCAAGAACAGCGACGAGTTACAGAAACTACAGTTGCAGCCACACAAGGAAATACCAGAAGTAAAAAGAGTACAAGAAGAACAGGTTTTTTGCATATTCCCTACAAGATTAATGCCAGCACAACACCATCTACCCACAGGGAGGTCCCGGAGCAAAGAAGGCTTCAAACGCAAGGGCCAACAAGGTTTATCGAACAAAAGGATGTACAAGAAAGGATGGCAAAATGACAAGATGTAGAATCGTTAGTATGGAATATTTCTACTAAAACATTATCGACAATGAACTAAAAGTTCTGAACAGAGGCCTCTCATTCATACCAGCGCAAACCACTGAGGTAACTGACAGCATTTTGGACTTAAAAATGTTTACACAAAATGTATTACTGAAATTGATGTTTGGGGAAAATGAAAATGGTGAAAGGGACGTGTTTAAGAAGCCTAGTACTTTTATTCCGTTGGACATCCTATAGTTGATGTGTTCAGTAGTTTATGTGAAAAGGAACTGTTTGAACAATGTGATAGTGATAAGAACAAAAGCTTTTTAGGAATATATCTAAAGATGAATATGAAGCTTTATACAGTTTAAAAAATGATCATGATATAATAATTAAACCAGCAGATAAAGGGGGACCAGTAGTGGTCATGGACAAATGTGATTATAATACAAAAATGAAAGAAATGTTAAGTGACCAAACTGTCTATAAGATAATAACTAAAAAACAAAAGGAAAGTCTTATTAAAAGATTGGATAATTTGTTATATGAATGTCTCTTAGATAAATGGATAACCCCTGATTTATCCAATTATTTTTTAGTAAAGAACCCCCTCAGCCCTGTTATTCAAGGTATCCCTAAAATACATAAGGACCCTGAAAATCCCCCATTGAGGCCAATAGTTTCAGGAAGAAATTGGATAACAGAACCCATATCTATACACATAGAAAAAACATTGAGACCCCTAGTAGATAAGAATAGAACCATCTTAAGGGATACAAAACATTTTTTGAATGAATTGTAGATTTTTTTCCAAACATATGACAAAGGTTTGAGTAATGTTAAATTGGTAACAATGAACATTTGTTCTTTATTCACATCCATACCCAACAATCTAGGAATAGATATGTTGAGAGGATATCTAACTATGGAATGCTCTTATGATCAGAGTAAAACAGAGTTGATATGTCTTCTAATGGAGCAGATTCTTAATAATGTATTGATGTCTAAACACACACTATACTTACGAAAAGATGGCGTAGCAATGGGCACTCCCAGCGCAAATAGCTACGCCAATTTAGTGATGGCGTCATGGGAAAATAAATGGGTGAAAAATGAGCAGTGGGGACCAATAATATTTTATAAATGATTTGTGGATGACTTGTTCCTGCTGTGGGATGGGAATCAAGAAGAATTAGAGAGGTTCTTTTATGAAGCTAATATTAATACTAGTTTTCTGAGTTTTGAAACAAAAGTGTCGGACAAAGAAATCAATTTTCTTGATGTCAAACTTATGAAGAGGGGGAGATTACTAGTAAACTATATAGAAAGGATTGCTATAGAAACACAATTTTACATAGAAGAAGTATGCACCCCGGACACATTTTTAAGAATGTAGTTAAAGGGCAGACATTGAGAGTGTCTAGATTAACAGCGAATGAAGAAGATTTTGAGCAAGAAGTGGTAGACCTCAAGCAAAGATTTTGAGAGAGAGGTTACGCAAAAGAATGTGATGTTTTGGTAGGAGAAGACATCAAATTAAGGGACACCATCGGTAAACCATATTTTGCAAGAAGGGTGGAAGATGATGTAGTCAGTCGACAAGGAAAAAGAAAGGTAGCAAGAGTTCTCACACAATATTCCAGTAACATGTCCATTGTGACAGGAATAATTAAGAAACATTGGCCCATTCTAACACATGATGCTAAGATAAAGGAGATAGTAGGAGAAGACCCTAGCTTCTCCTTTAAGAATAAGAAATATCTAAAAAGACACCTATGCTATCCTAGAGATGGTAAGGTAGAAAAGGAAGGAGAAGCAATATTAATAAAAGGAATTACACCATGCAGAAAATGTAACCAATGTAAATTTTTAGACACTAGCAACACTTTTTCGCATCCTGATACCGGCAGAATATTTACATTTAACATACAGGCTACTTGCCACGCTAAAAATATTGTGTACATAGCTGTATCTGACATCTGCTCAAATTTTTATGTAGTTAAAACTAACAGGGAACTCAGATTTAGGATATGTGAACATCTTCTACATATTAGAAATCAGAACCTTACAAATGCCAAGCATGTTAAGAATACATACTCAGGACATGCAGCTGATAGAGGCTCTGGCCTTAATCAGACAATTCCCCTAAAACCAGTACTTAGAAACAGACCTTTGACCAAACAGTATAATAAATTTTTATGGTTATTTTTGTGTATAAATTTTAATGATTATTCAAGGCTTTTGGCTAGTATTTATATGTACACTATTTAATTTAATATATATCATGTATTGTTATGAATTAACTCATTAGTTTAGTATGAAATAGCAGTTAGTATATATGCAAATAGTACCAAAGTCAGCAAGTAGTGGATGTTTTAGATGTAATGAGCACAATTAGACAGTATTGTAAGATGCCAATTAAGTAATTTGAGTTAATTGAGTTACCTACTTATATAGGATGGGCTTGTAAGTTCATATTTTATGTATAGGTCTGAGGAAGTGGTGTGTGAAGCACTACGAAAGCGCTTACTGACAATAAAAGCTTGTTTTTATCATATATTGCATTTCTTCAGCCACAAGTTTGGATTGTTGATATACTTTGTGACAATAAGTTACTGAGGATGGGTGTCTTCAAGGGGACTTATTGTGTACAATGACTTGTTTCTCCTTATACTCAACTTTGATCTGAATGTGGACTAATATTGAAGGCCTTGCCCAGATTCAGGTATACACAGTGTACAGACTTGCATTTGCCCTCTGCATCATAGAGCTTTAAAGAGAACTACAATAGGTTCATTTGGCAATATCTACCTTTCACAAACCTATAGTGTCAAATTTAACATTATTTTGGTTGGATTTGTGCTTGACAACTGCTACACAGGAAGGTCTTGTAGACTACCAATACCCAGATTGATCTCCACTTCACTGGGGTAGTGACAGGGTCAAACAAAGGTAACTACTTTCCAGATCATAGGAGGTTACTAGGCTAATGGCCCTGGGGCCCTTACAAGCTTAGCCAAGATTTTATCCCAAAAAAGAAACCTCAGTCAGCACCTGTCACCCTTGTCAATGAGGGACAAAGGTGGAACCCCCTAGGACAAATTTGCGGTTTCCCATCCACCCATCACGGCTGTGCTTGAAGAAGGTCAGTGAAGTACTCTGACATGCATGGGAAGTTTATTCCAGTGATGGGGAGCCTCTGGGAGACTAACCTGTCTCTGCAGCAGATTTTGTTGATGTCGCATATTAGATTTAGGCCTATCAAGCGGGTAACACGTGAGGAGTTATACTTACGGATATGGGGCATCTCTAGTAGGGCATGGTCCGATATTGCCTTGCAGGAGAGACATAGATCACCTCTGAGCAATTTGAATGCTGTTGTTGTTGTCTTTTGGCTTTTCCCGGTTAGGGGTCGCCACAGTGGAACTCCGGTCCGCTAATGATTGGCAGTAAATTTTTCACGAACGCCGAGGTGCCAGCTCGACGTTCAACCTTCAACGAAGGCACACCCATTTACGCATATCTTTCGAACGCCCCCCAAACACGGGGAGTACATGCAGACTCCACACAGAAGGCACTCCTCGCACTCTAGCCGGGAATCGAACGGGAGAATCTCTTGCTGTGAGGCAACAACGGTACAAAAGTCTATCTCTGAGCAATCTGAATAATACCAAGTAAAGTGATAGTGATTTGAGCCTGTCTGCATAAGACAGGTGTTAGAAGCCATGGATTCTGTTTGTGAGGTATTTCTGTGGCCTTTCCAGTTGGTGCAGGTGTTTGGAGAGGTACATACCAAATGGGGAGTTATACTCAAATACAGGTCGAATGAGGGAGGAGTACAGAAAAGTAATAACCTCCTTTTTTCTGGATGCAATCCCTTTACTTATGAGATGAAACAAGTAAAAGGCTTTTCTGACTACTGCTGCCACATGGTCGAATGTGAGACTGTTGTCAACCTGAGTACCCAGGTCTCTCACCACAGGTTGTGTGCTTAGGGGATTGCTGTTGATGTGGTAATCAGCAGGGACCATGCTTTTTGCCAAATGGTATGACAATACATTTTTTTTTGCGTTTAACTTAAGGCCATGACTTTGGCACCAGTTGTTTGTAGCTGTGAGACTCTCTTGCAGTATGTTAATGTCAACTGGGGAGTCAATGACGGCACGCAACTTACAGTCATCCACAATTACAGAGTACTGCTCTAACATACCAACTCTGCAGTACAGCATGGAGGGGTGCTATACTCCTGAGTGTGTTGTCCTTCAGATAAGACAAACTGAGATCCCATCTGCTTGAGATGGTAGTAGCTCATCTGGATATAAAAAATCCCTGGGCACCCATCAAAAACAGTACTGGTCCTTTATTTATATACATGAAAAACTTTATACATTTATAAGCATATATATATATATATATATATATATATATATATATATATATATATATATATATATATACACACACACACACACACACACACACACACACACACACACACACACACATATCTATTTTTCCTATTTATTATTTTCTTATAACATTCTCATGTTTATTCTTCAATAAATGACCACCAATCCTTCCACAACCATAATCTAATTTTTAGCAATATACTGGCCAAAATCAGTTTCCCATTAAACAAAATTTCATTCAATTTTCCATTCCAAATAACCCATTTTACATAAAATATATTCTTATCTACTCTTCTCACATTCTTCTTGTTCTTGTGATATTCACACAAACAATATAGTTATGAATATGGTTATGTCATTAATATTTTCAAAAAAATATTCTTCAAACAACTTCAGAGTTTCACCACTCTGACTCTTTCTCCCCACAAAATAAACACACTTTATATGGCATGGTCCCCTTTACTGGTAGCTTATTTATTACCAGTCTCCATAGGAAATCCTGACACACTACAATGTTGGTACACCACTTTTTCCTTATGTTAATGGTTTTAATCGCTTCTGGTAATTTTTCCCAAGCATTTACATAGCAGCATTGTTCCGTCACATTATTATACCACATCCTATCTTTTTCTACATCATCATTTTTAATTTCATTTTCAATGTTGAGATTTTTTTTTAATTTCTTCATTTACATTCTTTTTTTATTGCCATCATCTGCCAGGCCTTTCTACATTTATATTTAAACATTCTCACCATTTCTCACACTCCTCCTAGTCCCACTTTAGACACACTGTACAAGTTTAAAGAAGCAAAGCAACTGAATTTAGTAACCCCAATCCTACCCTTCATCTTCACTCATATATATAACACACCTCTTCACTGGGATAAATCTTGAATCCTGTATGAAAGAAATCACCAATTGCACATCTTCATATTTTTCTGGGTTCATATAAACATTAGATATATTTTCAAATTTCCCCATTAATACAGAAATCACCAGATAAACCTTTTTTCCTGAACACTAATCTATTCATCATCCACAGAAGACATATTTCTTTCATTTCTTTTATCAAACCCTCCCATTGCATCATAACTACATCATTTTCCCCACATTTTATCCTAACAAAGATACTTCCTTCATTGAAAAATACACACCCACGGTTTACACACCCACAGTTTTCACCACATCACTAAAACCCTTACTTTTATTTTTGTTTAAGGCCATTCCCTATTTCCTTTAAACATCATTCAGACAAACCAATATTTCCCTCATCCATACTTTGGCCTTAGCAACTACAGTAAACTCTCAGTTAACCAGCAGCCATGCGGATTGGTAGATGCCGGATAACTGTAGTTTCTGTCTGCTTGACAACTACTATTAAAAATAGGCCTAATACTGTACCCTATACTATTTGTTTAGTTTGACTTTTCTTTGGTTGGGGAGAGAACCAATCGTTTTTTAAAACTCTACAAACATAGGGTATGTTTCTGCAGGGAGGGACAAAGTGCAATGCATGAAAATTGTACTACATTTCTTAGATTTTTTTTTGCTGGCTGCTCGAGAGTTCTGGTTGCTTGAGTTCTGGTTAACTGAGGGTTTGTGCATATTTCTTTACTCAGCCACCTATTCACAAACAGTTTACTTCATCCACTGATTTCTGTATTTTTCAGTGTATAAACATGTTTTTGAGGCTGAAACATGAAAACTGTCTTTTTTTCAAAGCACTGACATGTTTTTCTGAGCTAACATTTTTTTTAAGCAAACCAATACACGTGGATGGATATTTATTAGATATTGCTATATAGATGTATTTTTATATTCAGTGTTCTAGTCTGATTATGTTTATGGTAGTTATGTTTTTCTTGATTTTAGTTCTTGTTCAGACTTGAAGTTTTTACTGTATTAGTTAGCCGAAAGCCATTTTAGTTAAAATTCCTTTTATGTACATCCTTTTTATGTATGTGTTATGCTTTTCTTAATATCTGATCTTGGAATGTCAGCTGCAAATAGATAGGTAGTGTTTTTCTCATCTAGGATTTAGTTTGATCTAATCAATAGTAGTGTGTGGTGGTGGGTACTTACTTTTCTTAAATGCACTTTTACAGCCCTGTTTATATTGTTTACCATGAATAGACTGGTTTTAAATTAAATATGCACATTTTTTCCACACCTACTTCTAAGTATATAAAAGTGGATATGTTAAACATTGTTAAAATATTTCGTTTTTTTTTTTTTTTTACTGAGGATCGCTCGTCTTTGATAAATAAAGGCTTCTTGCTTTGGAACACTACCTGGATTTCATGATTTTTGGAAATTATTGTGACTGAGCTCAGACCACTAATTTTTTCATCAACACTTGTGATGGTGAGGCTGGAACTAAGATTCCTGTGCTTGTTCATTTTGTTTTATATTATTATAATATGCTGACACAGAACATCTCCCAATTATTTTACTTACTCCAAACTTCTCCTTTACATCCCATAGAACATAATGTCCTACTATACCAAGTGCACTGCTGATATCACCTATCACAAGTTTCAATAACGATTCTTGACATCCCTTATCTTTTATACCATCAGATAAATAATTCCTTCTTTATTCCATAGAACATACTATAAAAATATCTGCTGATTTATTTCCATTGAATGGTTCGCGGTCGCCATCTTGATACGTGAGTATTTCTATTTCTAAGTTCTTCTCTTATCTTTTATACCATATGTACTTTCTTCAACAATATTCCCCATTCCTCCGTCCTCTGTATTATTCTAATGAAAAATGCTAATCTGTGCAATTCAGTGAGATGGGTCTCCAATTTATTATTTAAATTTTCTCATCTTTCTTCCTTATAAAATGTTAATATCCCACTAGATAGCTCTTTACAAACAAACCTATACTTTACCCATTCATTCAGTACATTTTCAAAATACACTCTCTGCCAGTCCATTTACTGCTTGTATATTCCGTGCCTTATACCATCTGGACCTGATAAATAAATCAGCATTTACTTTCCTAAGCATTTCATCCAGTTCACTAACAGAATTTTTTTTTCAACTTCTTCCTTAACTTGGTCTGAAAATTCTTAACTTCTATGCTCTCTTTCCTTCCTTTTATTCTTATACACATACTCCACATGCTGTACTACAATATTTATAACTTGCTTGTGTTCTTTTTACCTCTCCTCTTACATTTTCACTTCCCTCATTATACTATATCCTCCTTTACTATTTCACACAAATATGCAGATACCTCCTTCCTTCTACCTTGTAAATAATATCTCTGCCTAAGCAGCATTGTCTTATTAAATAAATAGATAATTAAATAAATAAATGTAGGGGAAAAAAAAGAAATTGAGAAAAAAATATTTGTGAACCGGGATAGTCTGACTGGGTGATAAGCCCATTTTCAGCAGAGTCCTGGGGAGAAAAGCTCCATAGACAAATTTTGCAAGATTTGGAAAAAGAAAAAACAGAAATGATGAACATCATAATACTCTATTGTATTATTCTCTAGATTCTCTATTACTATACATGTTCCCATACTTAATTTTCTCTTCCTTTCCTACATCATCCTGCCACTGCAAAAAAATATATATATATTTTAGACTACTACAAAAACTAGTTTGAAAGGTGAATTGAGATTAAAAACAAGATCTTCATGGTTACATGTTCCTCCCTTATCACACACTCCAGGTCCATCTAATAATTTCTTCTCATTTATTCTTTTTATTCCCCTTCCTATTTTTATACTTCCTTTCTTCCAAAACCTCACTCTATATTGCTAAATGGTCTGAAAAAATAGTCACACATGCATCACCATCTGCTACCCCAAGCCTTCTGATAACCCAAACTAACTTCAAATCCAAGTGTCCCCTTTGATTAAGTCCATTGACTTTTGTTCCATACAGCTGATGTGCCATGTTTTACCACTTCCTGTATTTTTTTTTTACATCTTTCCCTTTTTTTTTTTTTTACATTTTCCCCTTAAATCAAAATTAAAGTGCCCTGCAATTATAATTTTCATGTTAACCACCATATAGTTTAAGCTCGTTATAAATCCATGTAACACTATAATTTTATAAACATGTTCTCTCTACCTCACATCCTACACAACACAGTCACTCCAGAACATTCACTTCATAAGCTCCATATTATACTTCCATAGCACATTTTTTTCTGAGTGCAGTCTTTCTTTGCTTTTCATATATCTTATATCCTCTAATAGAATAACATCCACATCACATTTAGCACACCACTTCAACCTGAATATCCTTCTTCCAATGTTAATAATGTTCACATTTATTAAAAATACTCTAAAATTGTTGCTTTTTCTTCTTTTTCAGTTTAGGGGAAACACTCTTAAATTTCCTTTTGCTTACTTTCACAATATCCTCATTCAGGTATTCTTCCTGGGTTAATGTACAAATAATCCTTGATCTGCAGAATCACATTTTTCACAGTCTAGATCTTCAAAAAAATATTAGTATCAGTCCCTTCTCCTGATTTATTTTCCTGCATTCATGCTTTCTCCTCATCTTCCCTCCATATCTTTCTTTCTACAGTCTGTCTAGTTCATCCTTTCCTCCAGCTTCTTCTTATCCTTCCTCATGTATGTTTTCTTCTCTTTCCTCTTCTTTTTCATTACTTACTGTCTGCTCTTGACAACCCATCCAAAAGTGTTCTTTTTTTCATAACCTGCATTCAGGCACACATCTTTTTGCTCCGTGTCCTTTCTCCTCACCCTGGTTACATTACACCTTGCCACTATCATTAATTAAATTAGAAAAGTCCCCACAAAAGAAATGGGATTTAGGCTGGCCAGCATATCTTAATGCCCCTCTATGACCAGCCACAAAAATAATTTGTTTCACTATGTTTTTTCACATTTCATAACCTCTTCCAACCTCCATCCTAGAGTCCATAAATTTCTCTCATCTCAAACTTTTCACAATAATACTAACAGTTTCATACAGACCCTGTTTGCATTTTTTAATGTTGTAGTTTATAATTAATGAAATGGAAAAAGACAAAGTAACATTTTTAAAATGTTCAAATACTTTTTCCACAGATAGATAATGGTCCTTCTTTGTTACACAGTTCCAGAAAAGTCATCATCAGTGTGACGATTGGAGAGAGATGGGCGAAGGCTGCCAGCCTAGTCAAATAGAATTTGATACATAACTCTGGCATTTGTAAATAAATGTAAAATGCAGGCATGTTTTCTTGAGTGTAAAAGAACACTGTGAAATGTGGAACTACAAAATATGTGACAACATTGCACTGTACAGGCCCAGTGACGCATGTTGTGACCCTTTCATTTTAGAATTCAGCTCCAGTGCGTCTGGATGAAGGTTTTATGCCCATTGTTTTAAGGCTAAAGCTTATGACCAGAATTTACATGTGGATGGTGCTTTACTGATCTTGTTTCTGTTAGAATATACATTTGAAATGTCTTCTATTGTTGTAAGTTTCTGAGCAGGTGTTAGATTGCTAAATAATGCAGTTTGTTTGCCTGGGAAAACCTAAGTGTCAACATGATGTAATTTGGGAGGGACTCAGCAAACATGTTTGTTAGTAATGTTTAAATAATATTTCTCACAAGAGACCAAAAAGCATTTTGATCTTGGATATCTAACTCAGCACTCTGACTAAGCTCACATGTACGTTTCTAGCACTGTGATTTCTTGAAGGAATAGTTAAAGTTAGTAAAGATTAATTAGGTATTTTTCTTTGAAATCAGACCTGTCTTACTGTATTATTTTAAGTTTCTGTGTGATCTCTGAACTCTTAGATATCTCTGTGGTGTAGTAGTTTTGTCTTGTGTTTTAATTATTTATTATTAAATATTTTAAAAACCTTTACCTGTGGCTGATTTGTGTAGAGATAAATTATGCTTTAGAGTACATTATATATTTATAGAGTTTACTGTCTAAGCCCTTCCAATAAGCCTAGACTGAATAGTCACATTACCAGTGGATAATAATATTGCACAGTAATAATTAGACACCCTTTTAAGGGCCTTTTAGTAGCTGATAATTAACTGGGTGGTGGCAGGAATTATTATTGTATGGCCTGGGTAAAAGGGGCACAGCTGAAGAACCTGTGCCAGCCTTTTCCCAGGAAAGTCTGTGTGGCTGTATAACCTCTTCTCAAAGTGTGTGTGTGTGTGTGTGTGTGTGTGTGTGTGTGTGTGTGTGTGTGTGTGTGTGTGTGTGTGTGTGTGTGTGTATATATCAGCTACCTGGGCAGAGACACGAAACACTGGTTGGACAGAGAGGGTACTGGAGGTTTTAGCTTGCCCAGTTAGGCTGAGGCCTGGACCCTATAGCTGTGCCAGTGGGCAGTCTTACTGGGGATCTGGTGAGCAAGGAAGCAACCAACCCCAGACTGACTGTGATCTCTGTGTGCACTTAAGGGAAACTGTACTTTACTGTGTGTATTAGTTATCCTTTCCTCTCTTCAAGGAGACAACCCCCCCTGGTGTTAGTGGTGAGGATTGAGGCTCCTTGATTGCTGGGCCAGGGCACGGTCGTCACGAGGCTCTTTGATTGCTGGGCCAGGGCGCGGTCGTCACAAGTGTTTGGCAGTTGTGGGATCTACTTCACATACTAATTGGCTTGTAGTGGTGTGGGTAGAGCAAATTCCAGTAGCTTATGTACAGTGATCTCTAAAAGTGTTTTGTACTCTAAAA
The DNA here is from genome assembly GCF_019279795.1 of Protopterus annectens. Classification (NCBI taxonomy): domain Eukaryota; kingdom Metazoa; phylum Chordata; order Ceratodontiformes; family Protopteridae; genus Protopterus; species Protopterus annectens. The sequence goes on from NC_056741.1 coordinate 1,858,478,105, forward strand.
CAGCCACGCAGTGTATACTCAGAGTTCAGATCACAATTGTTTTATTTCTTTTGTTAGGTTAGTGTTTGTCAGGGTGAGCAGGCAGCATGTCAGCAGAAGAGTATGGAAAGCTGACAAGGAGCCAGCTGGCAGAGATGTGCCAGGCTAGGGGACTGGTGCATGGAAACCTGACTAAAGCAGACCAGATTGCAGCCTTGGTTACAGCTGCATCAGAAAACAGCAGTCTTGAGGACAATCAGACTGACAGTGGAGATACAATATCCTCGGAGAATGGACAGCTCAACCTTTCTGCAGTGGACTTAAAAATCAGCTGGAGCTAAAGGGACTTGAGTTGGAGGCCAGGCGTATGGAACGAGAAGTAGCCGAGAAAATGAGGAGTCTACAAGCTGAGGAAAATGAATGGCAGAGGAGGCATGAGAGGGAAATGCTGACTCTTCACCAGAGTCATGGAGGTAATGGGGAAGGGAGTAATCAGACCCCAGAAGCACAAAAGGTCAGTAAATGTCTTCCACAGTTTAAAGAGGGGGATAATTTTGATAGCTTCATTCATATGTTTGAGCGGGTATGTAAACAGTATGAAGTTGACCAAGGGCTCTGGGTACGGTTCCTGACCCCCTTACTCCATGGTAAAGCTGTAACATCTTTAGCAAAAATGCATGACACTGACTGTTTTGATTATACTTATGTAAAAAAGACACTTGTTGGAATGTTTTAAGCTAACACCTGAAATGTATAAGAAAAAGTTTTGTGAGCATAGACGCAAGGCAGATGAAAATGTATGTGAATATGTTGCTGAACTGAGCACTTATTTTCATAGCTGGGTGAGTGGATGTCAGGTCACCACTTATGAAGGGCTGGCAGACCTTCTGATAAGGGAACAAGCCCTTAGCACTTTGCCTGAGGACATGAGGATCTGGTTAGCTGATAAACAGTGTGCTACTTCAGAGGAGTTGGGGAAGAAGGGACACCTATACTTGGCCAACAGGGCAGCCCTGCACAGGAAGGGGACCCCAGTACCGCCCATGGGTCTAAAGGAACCCATGGTGGGCAGCACAGACTGCTCCAACAGAATCAGCCAGTATCAGGGGAAGCCACTAGTCCAGGTACACATCCAGGAGCTAGGGTTAAATGTTTTGAATGCAACTGGTGGGGCCATGTGGCATATAGATGTCTACAGAGGCAAGATGGAGAACCAAAGGTGAGGGAGCCAGTAAGTGGGAAAGACAAAATGCCAACAGTGTGTTGTCTTGAGACAACAGGGGTATGGAACTACCATCCTGCATATGTCCTGAGAGGGAAGGATTTGGATCAGGCAGTACTATGTACTTATGCAGTTACATGCAGTGAGGCTAGGAGACAAGCATATGGATTTGGTAGCCTGGGGGAGACCCAAACAGACTGCATACTTGCAGCCAGGACTGCTGAGGTGGTTACTTCAGGGAGTGAGCTAAGCTGTAGTAGTGAAACTGAATGTGAGCCACAGCTGCTTGTGGGTACTGATGTTCCCTTGGACAGGGTAACTGCAAAGGTAGAGATGAGTAGTAGTACCCAGGCTAACAGTGCGGCACCGCTATCAGAGGATGCCAGACTTCCTGTGGAAGGGGAGCTGGGAAGGGTTACAAGGAGAGACTTGATACAGACTCAGCTCTCAGACCCTACATTGCAAGGCCTGAGGCAGGTAGTTAGGGAGGCACCTGAATCTCAAGGGAAGGGGGAATCTTATACTGGAACAAAGGGTTACTGTACAGAGAGTGGACCCCTGAGGGAGGTCGAGAAAGTGAGAGAGTACAGCAGTTGGTAGTGCCTAGAGCTTACCGTCTGGTGCTTCTAGCCACAGCCCATAAAATTCCCTTTGCAGATCATATGGGCATAAAATGTACAAAGAGGCGTATTATGCAAAACTTCTATTTGCCTGGAATTTCCAGAGATGTAACAGGGTACTGCAGGACCTGTGAGCAGTGCCAAAAGGTAGGCAAGGCAGGAGACAAGGTGAGAGGTCCTTTGATGCTTTTGCCTGTGATTGAGGAGCCATTTCAGAGGGTAGCTATGGATACTGTAGGTCCTCTGAGTACCCCAAGTACCACAGGGAAAAAGTATATCCTAGTAATTGTAGATTATGCTACATGATACCCTGAGGCAGTGGCTTTGTCCTCCATTGAGGCCGAGAAGGTGGCAAATGCTTTGCTAGAAATTTTCAGCAGGGTAGGTTTCCCAAAGGAAATACTGTTGGACAGAGGTGCTAATTTTATGTCAGACCTGATGGCTTGTCTGTGGAAGTCCTGTGGGGTGAAACACATGAAGACCACCCCTACCATCCCCAGACTAAGGGTCTTGTTGAGAGGTTAAACTCTACAATCAAGTCCATGCTACGGGCATTTGCAGATCAGTTTAAGAGGGAATGGGACAAATATTACCCCAATCTGTTGTTTGCTTACAGAGAGGTTCCCCAGGAATCCACATGTTTTTCACCCTTTGAGTTGCTGTATGGGCATAGGGTGAGGGGACCTCTAGATTTAATTCGAGATGAGTGGGAAGGTGACTGTGAGTCTCATAAGGAGTCTGTTGTGGCATACGTCCTAACCTTCAGGACAAGGCGCAGGCAACTCATGGGTGTGGCCCAGGAGAACCTGCCAGAAGCCCAACAACAGAAAAAGGTGTGGTATGAAAGGAATGCTTGAGCTAGAGAGTATGCTGTAGGGCAGCAGGTGATGGTTCTCATTCCTGTCAGACACAACAAGTTGCAGGCAGCTTGGGAGGGACCCTACAAGGTGGTAAGAAAGGTAAGTGATGTTAACTACATGGTGGAAGTGCTAGGCAGACGGCAGGGGCACAAATTGTACCATGTTAACATGATGAAACCTTACCATGATAGGGAGGCCCTTGTGCTGAGCATTTGCAGTGGATTGCAGGAGGAGTCTGAGAGAGATCTTGTGACTGATCTCCTCAGTGAGGCTTGGGTTGACACCTCTGTGGAAGCGGTAGCAATGTCCCAGCAGCTATCTCCTACCAAGGTTCGAGAAATCAGAGCAGTGTTGCAGGAGTTTGGGGGCATGTTCACCGGGAAACCAGGGAGCACCCACCTGGTGCAGCACCAGGTGGATACAGGACCCCAAAGGCCTATCAGGCAAGCCCCTTATAGGGTGCCTGAGAAAGTCAAACAGACTCTGAGGGAGGAGGTACAGGAGATGTTGGAACTAGGGGTGATTCAAGAGTCCAACAGTCCCTGGGCTTCACCAGTGGTGTTGGTGCCAAAGAAGGATGGCAGCAACATGTTGTGTGTGGATTACAGGAAATTAAATAAATAGTCACACAGAGTCAGATGCTTACCCCATGCCTAGGACAGATGAGGCCCTAGAGCAGCTGGGTGGGGATAAGTATCTTACAATAACTAATCTTACCAAGGGTTACTGGCAGGTGCCCTCGACTCCCAGTGCTAGAGAGAAGTCAGCCTTTGTGACTCCTTTTGGCTTGTACGAGTTCACAAAGATATCCTTTGGGATGAAGAATGCACCAGCGACTTTCCAGAGGCTGGTACACCATATCTTAGCAGGAGTAGGAGGGTTTGCCCTTGCTTACATGAATGATATTGCTATCTACAGCCATTCCTGGCAAGAGCACCTTCAGCATGTCAGGGAGGTGCTGGGCAGACTACAGAGGGCAGGGTTGACCATTAAGCCAAGCAAATGTCAGGTGGGTATGGCAGAGGTCTCCTACCAAGGACACAGAGTGGGGAGTGGTAAGATAAGGCCAGAACCTGCCAAAGTGGAAGCCATTCAGACATGGCCTGCACCTGTTACCAAAAAGCAGGCGAGGGCATTCTTAGGGACTGCAGGGTACTACCAGAGAGTTTGTACCCAATTATAGTACCATAGCTGCTCCCCTCACAGACCTGACAAGGAAGAACAGGCCAGATAAGGTAGTGTGGACCCCAGCATGTGAGCAGGTATTTCAGAAGCTTAAGGAAGCTTTGGAAGGACCCCCTGTGTTAGCCAGTCCAGACTACAGCAAAGACTTTGTTGTGCAGGTGGATGCTTCAAACTATGGGGTGGGGGCTGTACTTAGCCAGATTTCTTCAGAGGGAGAAGAGCACCCAGTGGTTTATCTCAGTCATAGGCTGCAACCCAGGGAGGAATGCTATGCAGAGGTAGAAAAGGAATGTCTAGCCATAGTGTGGGCACTACAAAACCTTCAGCCTCATCTGTATGGAAGAAAATTCACTGTGATGACAGATCACAACCCTATAACATGGTTAAACAGAGCCAGTCAGCAAAATTCCAAGTTGCTAAGATGGAGTCTGGAGTTGCAAGCATATGATATGTCAGTGCAGCATCACAGTGGGAGTAGCAATGCCAATATAGATGGGCTCTCAAGACAGGGAATGGGGTGAGGTACAGCCAGATAGACCAGACACTCTCAAGCAATGCTTCTCAAGGGGCACTTGAAAAACTTGTTTGAGTTCCCTGGGGGGGAAGAGATGTGATAACTGGGGAGAGATGGGCGAAGGCTGCCAGCCTAGTCAAATAGAATTTGATACATAATTCTGGCATTTGTAAATAAATGTAAAATACAGGCATGTTTTCTTGAGTGTAAAAGAATACTGTGAAATATGGAACTGCAAAATATGTGACAACATTGCAGTTTACAAGCCCAGTGAAGCATGTTGTGACCCTTTCATATTAGAATTCGGCTCCAGTGCGTCTGAATGAAGGTTTCATGCCCATTGATTTTAGGCTACAGTGTACGACCAGAATGTACATGTGGATGGTGCTTTACTGCTCTGGTTTCTGTTAGAATATACATGTGAAATGTCTTCTATTGTTGTAAGTTTCTGAGCAGGCGTTAGATTGCTAAATAATGCAGTTTATTTGCCTGGGAAAACCTAAGTGTCAACATGATGTAATTTGGGAGGGACCCAGCAGACATGTTTGTTAGTAATGTTTAAATACTATTTCTCACAAGAGACCAAAAAGCATTTTGATCTTGGATATCTAACTCAGCACTCTGCCTAAGCTCACATGTAAGTTTCTAGCACTGTGATTTCTTGTAGGAATAGTTAAAGGTAGTAACGATTAATTAGGTATTTTTCTTTGAAATCAGACCTGTCTTACTGTATTATTTTAAGTTTGTGTGTGATCTCTGAACTGTTAGATATCTCTGTGGTGTAGCAGTTTTGTCTTGTGTTTTAATTATTTATTATTAAATATTTTAAAAACCTTTACCTGTTGCTGGTTTTTGTAGAGATAAATTATGCTTTAGAGTAAATTATATATTCATAGAGTTTACTGTCTAAGCCCTTCTAATAAGCCTAGACTGAATAGTCACATTACCACTGGATAATAATACTGCACAGTAATAATTGGACACCATTTTAAGGGCCTTTTAGTAGCTGATAATTAAGTGGGTGGTGTCAGGAATTACTACCGTATGGTCTGGATAACAGAGGCACAGCTGGAGAACCTGTGCCAGCCTTTTCCCAGGAAAGTCTGCGTGGTTGTATAACCTCTTCTCAAAGTGTGTGTGTGTGTGTGTGTGTGTGTGTGTGTGTGTGTGTGTGTGTGTGTGTGTGTGTGTGTGTATCAGCCATGTGGGCAGAAACATGAAGCACTGGTTGGACAAAGAAGGTACTGGAGGGTTTTAGCTTGCCCAGTTAGGCTGAGACCTGGACCCTATACCTGTGCCAGTTTATTGGGGACCTGGTGAGCAAGGGAGCAACAAGCCCTAGACTGACTGTGATCTCTGTGTGCACTTACTGGAAATTGTGCTTTACTGTGTGTATTAGTTATCCTTTCCTCTCTTCTATGAGACGACCTCCCTGGTGTTAGTGGTGAGGATTGAGGCTCCTTGATTGCTGGGCCAGGGCGTGGTCGTTACAATCAGTACATCATTTTCAAATATTAAGTCACATAAAGTCTCTGTCCCGATTCATATGAAAAAAAAGTCTGAATTGCTTGAGATTTAAAACCAAGAACAGTTATTAAATTGTCCCAAAAATAATACCAGTCTATTACATAGTCACTTTTTGTTCTTTGGCCTTTTCTTTTTTAAAAACAGTTTTTACTACAGTTTGTTACAGCGTTCCTTTTTCTCCTGCTGTCACTGCTGCATATGTTTTAGTTACTGTATTATCTGCCGCTACAAAATGAGACATCACCTCAGTTTGTTGCAGCTTTCCTCTTACTTTGTTACTGCTGCTTTAGTTTTAACTGCTGCATTCTGTGCTGCCACATCACCTGGTTCCCTTCCACATTACCATTCCCCAGCCTTCCACATTACCATCCCCAGCATTTCTGAAAAAGTTATCTGCCATCTCACCCCATTAAACAGCAGAACTATCACCTGGATCATCCTGCTCAATTATTTTTAAAAGATTGTAATCTGCAAGATGTCCTGTTATATGCACCAGTTCAACAGACTCGCCAACTTCCTTCTCCATGGAGACAGCTAAAGGCTCTTCATTTGTAACGTGCACCACACAGGAATCTGCTTACATTCTGAAGCTTCATACTGAACAAATTTTTCTCCAAATTCTCACTTCCTACCTCTAAAATCTTGACAGGTTCTCTCTCCTCCTCCATGATGTGGCTTCCCTTAGGCTTCTTCCATACTGTTGTAGGAGCCCACTGGTGCTGACTAGCAGCTCCAAACAGTAGGGGTTCTTTATTGATAATCACAACTTATATACATTACTTACATAAGAATGTAAATTCTAAATAATGTATGTTATAACACAATATAGTCTCATATGCTTTGATCATTCCGCCTACCCTTTTTTCCACAGCCAAAAATGTACCCTCAAACATCTCTGATAATATCCAGTTCCCATTAAACTTCACTTTGAGTCTCTCATTCCATACTGTCCATAAAATAGAATATTTTATCAATTTTCTTAACCTTTTTTATTACCATAATACCCATATTCATATTTAAATCTTCAACATTTTTGAAACCTTTCAACATCTTTTTACATACTTCTTCTCGTAACTTCCTTATTCAAACACTTCAAAAACACATGTTCCATAACTTCAACCTCTCCACAATGATTACATACTCTTTCTTGTATTCTTTTGTAAGGCCTGTTATGTTTGCCTTTACCTATTATCAGTCTCCACAAGAAATATTCACTTTCATATATTTTCTTACACCATGCAAATCTTAATTTAATAGTTACTTTTTTCTATCTTAAAATGCTTCCATGGAAAAAATATACTAATGTTCATTCATAAGTATTCAAATATCATTGTTTCCTAATTTTAACATAATTAATATCCAATTTCCATTAAAAAATGTTTTCATACTATTTTATATCTTCATTCACATATTTTTTTTACATAATTCCCCAAAATCTATATTTTCCTAACAAATATTATAATTAAAAATACATCTTCTATTAATTTTTTTCTGTTCTCTTTTCTAAATCTACCAGAGCTCTATTAAAGATAAAACAGGCTGCATGAACAACTGGATTAATTAACCCTAGTCCTCCTGCCTCTTCTTTAACATACATAATCTCTTCTAAATGGATTTAACCTTGATCCCCATATAAAAGAAAATACAATGGTTAATATGTCTTTTTCATACCTAGATGGGATCTTGTATACACTTGCTAAACAGGCCAATATGCCTAAAATAATTTATTAATACACTTTTTAATAAAACAATCTATAAGACTTCCAAAACACAAGAAACTCTTAATTTCTGAATACTTTTCCCTCACTGTTTCTCTCTATGCTCACCTGATTCAAATACTGTACTATTCCCAATATATATATATATATATATATATATATATATATATACATATACATATACATACATACATATATATAAAACCCCGCTGTTAAACTGAATACCTTCCATGTTTCCCACAAATTCAAACCCTTTACTTTTGCCTTTATTTATACTCAAACCAAGAATCTTTATATAGCTATTTAGCTTTCTAATTCCTTCTTCCGCCCACTCCTTATTTTTAGTAACTAAGACTATATCATCTGCATATGTAAAAAATATTGGCATTTGTATTTCTTCAGTCATCTTATAACCTGCAATGTTTAATACTCTATTCATTTTACTGGACAACCACATTCATAACTAAAGTAAATAAAATGCTACTTGCAGGACATCTTTGCCCTACTCCACATCCTACTTCTTCACTTAACCATTCATTTATTATTCTTGCTTTAATAAAAATAACTGTCTGTATATGAGAAAAATAATATCTTCACTTGTAATCCCTTAACACATCCCATGCTGTACTCTATCAAACACTTTGCTCAGATCTCCTACTATAACTTTAATTTCCACCTTTTTATTTATGTCATCTATCTTTTTATTACCCTTAATAAACCTTGACTTCCTTTCCTTTTTAACCAAATATTGTATACTTCAAGTAATCCATCTATCTATTTTTATGTGTTAGCTTTTTACCTATTATTCACATAAATACCTTATAATTTGTATTCTTCAACACTACTGGTCTCCAATTTCTTATAGCAACTTTTTTCTCCTTTGCTCCATATAAAATTTCATAATCCCATCTTTTTCCAAGTCAAGTTCTTTTAAAATGTCATTAAATTCTTCTATACTTATATTTTGTACCAAACTCTCGTTATCCAGAGTTAACTTTCCGATTTTGTATCTAACAAAATTATTCTCTACATACTTCCTAATCTCAAGTATTCCATCTTGTGTAGTCATTCTCTCTCCTCCATTATTCTGTAAATTCCCTTATTACTTTTATTAATTTATTCAAATAGAGAACCGCCTCTTTTTCTCTTGTAAAGAAGATCTTACTATCTTTATTTATATAGCACTTTCACAATCTTCTCCTGATTTCATATATTTTCCTCTCCTTTTCATAAAAACTTGCCTTATTTCTTAATATTTCTCTAAATACTTCCTGGCTCAGTTGTCTACATCTTAGTTTCCCTTTCTCTTCCCAGCTTAACAATCGTATAAATCTGATCAATATGATCTTCCCATAATTTATTAATCTCTTTCCCATTTTCTTCATCAACCTTTTTCATTAAGCCTCTAAACGCCTTTACCTATTCTTGTATATCCTTCTCTTTTACTTCTAGCCATATGGCTAAATGATCAGAGAAACCTGTTATTTATTCCTTTTTGCATAATTTTCAAACTGATACTAGAAAAATAACCACACTTCTTCCATTCTTATCTCATTTCTTTTATAAGTCCAGTGTTTATTATCCTATGTATATATTAGTCTTCCACTTTTCACTATCTCATATACAATCCTAATATACTTTCTTCTTTCTTATTCTTAGATTACAATTAAAACATCCCCTACTATTATATTATACCCATATTAACACCTACTTAATTTAGAAGTTTTTAAAACATTCTCATACATCTGCTTTCCATCTTAAATCCATCACCATTATTCTTTGATCGTAAAAACTAAAACTTTTCTAGTTTTTCCTGAAAATGTATCTTTTCCCATATTCCAAATAATTTATCTACCCCATAACTCTTCAGTTCATAACCTTTCTTCTTCCGTTAATTTTCATGTGTCTTCTAATACAATTACATGCATATCAAGTGAGGCACACCATTCTAATATGTTTATTTTTTTTTTAACATTCTTTATACTATTAACATTTACTGCTTAAAATCTTCAGCCTTCTTCAAAGTAAAAAATTAAACTCTTCCACATCGATCCTTTGCTGATTTTATTTTGTTTTACAATTACACTTTTAAAATTCCTTTCCCCCCCACTTCTTGCCAGTTTACCTACTTCTCTTCACTGGTTTCATACAGTACTTCATTTTTCTTTTTCATTTTTTTCATCCACACTATTTATTTACTACTTTCTTGTCTAGTAGTCTGTCCTTCATGTTCCTTTTCTACATTTCTTTATATATTACATACAGATTCTTGTGTGTGTTTTTGTTCTTTATTTCTACATTTTCTTCACAGTCCATCCATACATGCCAGTTTTTTTCCACATTTTTTACATATCATATCACATTTCCCAGCTTCACGCCATGGCTTGCCACAAATGAAACATTTTCATTTATCACAATTACTGATTAGATAATCATTTTTGGCAGTCCTCTACATTTAATACAACCTCTATTACAATCTACATTTATCACACTTGAAATGTGTATAATAGTTTCAAAATCACCCCACATTCTGAACCCCAGTCCATAAACCTCTATTGTCATATATCTTTTTGTCGTGTCCATAACTTCTCTACATAATGTCTTTATATAGTCCTTTAAAACGTTTTCAATGTCTGCTCTAAATTGCACCAAAATTCTCTTTTCAGTTTCTCTATGAAATGCTAGCATACTGTTCTAAACATTTCTCCATATACTGTCCAGTCTCAAACAAAATGTCACATACTGTTTATTTATATGAATAAAGGCTTGTACCTTTTTGAGTGAAATATCCATTGGTGCTGCCAGTGTCCCAAACCTCATACCTTTGAGCCCCATTTCTTCTTTACTACTTAACCTCATCACAAAATGTCTTCTTCACCATCTCTCACTCATCTCTTTCCTCCTTTAACTGTCTATGCATATGATCTCTTCTTTACTGCAACCTCCGCCACCTCCTCTTCCTGTATCTTCTCCGTGATTTCACCCCACAAAGCTGCCATCTCACTCTCTGGTATACCATCTCAAGTACATACCCCACAACCCTCCCGACTAGAGGGTTGTTACAACACAGTCCTGTGCTGATTCTTCTTCAATAAAGAGGCTTTGCTGAAAGACATCTTTTGAATCACCTAAAGGCATGACTGCCCTTTGAAAAGGTTTGACTGCCTCTTCCGATCCAACAGCAGCACCATCTCGCTTTATACAATGCTCACCATCGATTTCCTTAGACAATTCAACAAATGTGTCGTTGACTCCACAATACCTGGTTTCACAACTCAGTAACACTTCCAACTTTACTATTTCACTAGTGCCTACCTGATTTTCTCAGCAGTCTTCGTGCTTGGAATGGAAGCAGGAAGTATGACTGCAAAACGCATCCCCATACAAGAGTTGGGGAAGTTCCCTGATGCTCTGGCCAAATTTCCCCATAGTAGTATAACTACTATCTTGGGTCTCCTCTCAAAAGGGGCTGCTATCCTTTAAAGACTAACCCTGTTAAAGGATGAATGAAAAAAAAATAACCTTCATCCACAAAAGTAGCTGCCTCTTCCTACAGCATTTCTTCTACCTACTTATTAAAACTTCTGGAAGCCCATCATTAAATTATTCTCATAGTTTATCTTCTATAAGTACCCACTTTGAATACTTACTGCTTTTTATTTTCTATCCAAGCAGAAGTACCAAATGCAGAGAAAGACACCAGTTTACTTCACCCCTGTAGGGTTTCTCAAACATACAAAATGGGGTCCACAACTTCCTTGAAGCTTTCTCATTAACACCACAGTGTCATCGCCTCACATATTCTGGAAATTCTTACTTCACAATTTAAAGCCATAAAGTCAAGATCCTACTTTACCAGTTATCAGAATTACAACTATCCTTTGTTTTATGCCCGTTTTATAACTGTGGACAGACTTTTATTCCTTTCACTTAGTGGCCTAATCTATACTACTACCTACTACTACTAACCACCTTTCCCTACAGTTTCAATGTCATCTTACTATAGTAGCACAAGTAATTTTGATGCCTTTGACTTCACCAACATAGGCCTGACAATACAGTATGCTATGGTGTAAAACCTACACTGGTCCAAAGTAAAATATACTCCCTGTGTTGTAGTGTTTTAAAATATACTCCCTGTGTTGTAGTGTTTTTCTGTCAGTCAAACTGCATGACATTTCTCCCACGTCTTACTCTGTTAACAACTCTGTCATCACTTCTTTCTTCTGCTCATTTGTTAGGTCTTCTAATACATACCTTATCCCATTCTCCAAGTATTCAGAAACTACTGGGTCATGCCTATCCTCTCTGTATAAACAGTCTAGGTACTACAACATTTCAGTTGCCATAGCCTAGACCCTACTTCTATTGTACATACATTACAGTAGAGACAGGAATTATTAACAACAGAAGGTTGGCTTAAGAGAGAGACTAAGAAGGAATGATTAGAACAGAATAATAACAAGGGTTCAGGGCTAAGTGAGCACATTAGTTAGAGGAAACAAGTTAGGTAGATGAAAGAGTTGTAATGGAGACAGAGTAAGAAGTACTAGAGAAAAAGGCAGGGTAGGGGATGTAGATGATAAGATGGCACAAGTCACAGAAGAAAGAGCAGGGGGCAGTATTTTGGCAGTTTGAGTGAGGTATGTTTGACGGTGAAGGGGATAACTCTCTGCAAAGATACATGGGTGATTTTTCTATTGTGAACTTCCAAATCCTTTGAAGAGTACAGTAAACTAAAGCTGGACAGTTTGGCATGGACGCCCACTATCATAATATCTGCTTGCACACTGGGGTCTCTCTTTGAAAGCCCATGTCTCCATCTTCATTGCAAGTTCGTAAAAGAACTTTCAGTTAATAATAGCAGGGTGCTTGGGTACAAAAACCTAAGACAGCAGTTCCAATCTTAGTGCTTCCAGTTCAGCATATTGCTGAATACGACTCCACAGTTTAGACATGTGAAAGTAAAGTGTTACAGCTACGGCATGTTATGAGTGAAAATTTATTTTTCTGGTGAGCTATATATGAGTTTTACCATAACAACTTAATACACATATTTCAGAAATTTGTTTTATTTGTCATTTTCAACAGAGGTCAACAGGGTTTGGGCAGGGTCACTCCCAGCAAATTAGGGACCCAGTCTATGATCTCTTTTAACTTCATAAATTAAACAGTCCCATTATTACTATACAAAGAGATCCAAGTTTGATTCAGCAGATGACTAAAACAAGGTGGAAAGAGAGAAATTCATAGCTCAGTGTCTCCATCGCCTCTGGAACAGACTCACCAATAGCTATTAAGGCAGTGTGATAAACTACTTTTCTTCAAATGGACCTGAATATTTGAATAGGTATTCACAAACTGACCACAAGCATGACTGCCATAGTCCTCCTCACGAAGGTACTGTCTATGGTGGCAAATGACAAGGGATAATGGTCACAAGACTCCGTAGTCTTCTACTTCCTAGGATTACTGCCATCACCCAGAATCACACCACAGTACAAGGACAAAATGACTGACTTTAACAATTGGCTAAGCTTCTGGTGTCATTCTAAGGGAATCCAGTATCTGTCTGCCTGGGATGACATGATCGACAGACCACGCTGCTTTGCCAGAGATGGCCTGCACCTGTCGCCCTTGGGATTCCTGATACTGGCAAAGGCTCTTGCCACCCCTATAGTGCCTTTTTTAGGTAAGGTTCAAATGACAAATTCACCACCGTAACAGGTACAAGCAAGCAAAATCTGAGGGTAATGCTACTCAATGCTAGAAGTCTAAACCTCAAAATGCACTCACTCGAGGCACTCCTTAAAATGGAGAACATTGACATCTGTGCAGTGACAGAGACCTGGTTCAAAACTCCAGAGAGCACCCCTGCATTACCAGGCTATAATTCATACAACACCTTTCGGCCACCAAACCTGGACCGAAACACTAAAGGTGGAGGCGTGTCCATATTCATTAAGGATATCCACACCTCCAAGCTAGTTGCTCAGCATAATGCATCCGAGATTATCCAAGTTCAACTAACTCTGGGCAAAACCGCAATCCAGATTGTAGCTTGCTACAGACCCCCCACCATGCCCCAGGATTCCCACTCCTCTTTTCTTGATACACTGGAAAATATTAAGGTACAACCCAACACTCTAACAATGGGTGATTTCAACTACCCTACCATTAACTGGGAAAACTACTCATATACCAAATCTTTTGCTCAACGGTTTCTGGAAATCATCAATTCCAACACCTTGGATCAACTTACCCACACCCCCACCAGGGACAGCAATATCCTAGACCTGGTCATCACCAACATAGGTGACCGGTGTTCCACACCAGAGGTCAGCTCCTCGTTGGTCAGATCCAACCACAAGCTAATCACCCTAGACATCCACATCCCGCTCCCACCCCGCATTAGGAAAACAACCGTAAAAAATTTCTCCAAAGCCAACTTCATGCTTCTTAAGACAGAAGTGGCAAACTTCACGACACCCATGCAAGATGGACAATAGAGGTACGACTGCAGAATCCTACACAAATGCACTTTATAAGCACTTACACGAGTGCATGGATCGTGCTATCCCTAACAGAACCAAGACGTTTTCTTCCAAAAAAAGGAAGCCAATCCGGTAGTCTACTGGGATAAACAAACTCTACAACTGAAGAAAGAAACTGTTGCAAAAAAAGAGTAAAATCCCACGATTGGAGGAACTCTCTGGTCAGCCTCAGTAAGAAGCTGAGATCCCTCATAAAATCCTCCAAAGCTAGTTATGAAAACAAAATTGCCACTGATTCTAAAGACAACCACAAAGCATTCTATAGCTATGTCAAAAAGCCTCAATGGCAACACTCAGATCTGCTCTGAGTTACAGCACAATGACACTAAATATACAGAACCAACTGATATTGCCAACATCCTGGCAGATAGGTTCTGTACTAACTTTACCCCCCCTTAACTTTACCCCCCCCAACTTTACCCCCCCCCACCCCCTAAAGGGCCCATCTTTATACTGGAAAAATGCAAAGTTCCTGTAATCACGGCTGCACAGGTAAAAACGTCACTCTCCAAAGCCAAGAACACAGTATCCATGGGACCTGACAACATCCCAGGCTGCCTTCTACATGAACTACAGAATGAACTGGCACCCCACCTAAGTACCATGTTCAATCATAGCCTCACCTCAGGCTTTGTACCCATTGAAAGGCGCACCACGACAGTTATCCCACTCCACAAAGGGGGGGGGCACAACAGACCCCGGGAACTACCGCCCCATTAGCCTGATGAGCCTCGTCTGCAAGGTCATGGAACGTATCATCACGGAACTCATAAACAAAGACATTGGAGATCCCCAAACTCTGGACCCCACACAGTTTGGGTTTGTAAAAGGCAGATCATGTCTCCTAAACCTGATAGACTTCTTTGAAGTAGTCACCAAAGCCATAGATGAGGGTAAGGTGGTTCACACAGCCTATCTAGATCTCGCCAAGGCGTTTGACACCATCCCCCACTCTGGAATTACAGATAAACTCACTAAACTAGGTATAAATCCCTATGTCACAAGACGGGTTGCCAACTGGCTAACTGACAGAACCCACTCTGTGAAAGTAGCAGACTCCAAATCAGACTTCAGACCAGTGACAAGTGGAGTACCACAAGGTTCAGTCCTGGGACCTCTTCTGTTTGGTATCTACTTCTCTGAAGTACAGGCTAACACAGAAGGTCTTTGGCTAACTAAATTCGCAGATGACTGCAAACTAGGAGCCATAATCGAAATTCCTAACGATGTGGACATTCTACAAAAGGGCCTCAGTGACACAGATGCCTGGTGTCACATGGTCTCAAGCTCAATGCCAAAAAGTGCATTGTCATCCCCTTTGGTAAAAACTCTGTACCCATGAACTACCACATAGGCGGTAGTCTACTTAACACCAAAAGTGTGATAAGAGACCTTGGGACACAGGTGGACAGTAGTCTCTCCTTTGATAATCACATCACCACAGTGGTCAGGAAATCCTTCTACGTGGCACACCTCATCACAAAAGGTTTCTCATCCAGAAAAAAAGAGGTCATTGTTCCCCTCTACTCATCACTCATTAGACCCATTATAGAGTACAACGCCCCTTTTGGTATGTACCTCACAAGACATCTACAACAATGGGAAAGGCCGCAGAAATACCTCACAAAGAGGATTACTGGCCTCAAACAGATGCCTTACACAGACCGTCTCAAAAAACTCCAGCTTTACTCCGTCGCATATTGCCTTCTCAGAGGCGATCTCTGCCTAACATACAAAGCTATGTCAAACCCAGAGCTATTGGACATGCTCCACTTAAAGAAATCCCAATCCCTCCGAACTACACACTCTAGGGACCTAAACCTTGTCACCACAATAAACAGAACATGCTGGAGGGATAGATTCCTGTCACAGAGACTTCCCATACTCTGGAACAGACTACCTATCTATGTCAAACAGAGCTCCTCATTAGCACTCTTCAAGAAAAATCTTGATTGGATGGGTAATAGGAAATTCACCCCGGGGATCACTTCTGTGGGTCTGCTTGACAGGGGTACAGGAAAATAATTTTCTTGGGTGGCAAAAGCCAGGGTACCTTTTTGGCTAGGCTTGCATAGGCCCTAGGGCCAATAGCCTAGTACCTACCTATGAACCTATGAACCTAAAATCACAAAGTACTCCTTAGCATAATTCACAACTTGAGTTACAAAAAGAAGGAGATCTAAATACCCCAAAGCAGAGACAATTTTGAAATAGCATTGCAATTCATTTAGAAAGTCCACTGAACCACATGGTTTACATTAAAATGCATTTTCCCACGAACAACATTTTCATACTGCCTGGGACTACTATCTGCCTGTAATCCATAGTCCCATCCCATATAAAAAATATTATGAGGGAACCAAGGCAAAAGCAGGAGACAAATGGAATGTCTACAAGAACAGACACAATCAAGACCTACTTTGCAATAGTTGCTGTAGCAGCAACAGTACATCTCAAAAGTGCTCATATAACAGTGTATTAGGAGAACTACTTCAAAGTAAAGCTATTACAGCATTCTCCTTCAGTTCTGCAGCAGGAAGCACTCCTCAGAGTAAAGAGCACACTGCCTTCATGCATAACTGAAATACCTTGAAAAAGCTTGTTTTACTCTGCTATTAAACCTTGTTGGACTTTGCAATGTACGCTCGTCTTGTCTTGTGCCTATTAGTTTTTGGACTTTTTAGTAAACTTGTTTTTGATGATGGCGTCGGTTTAATATAAAAATGTTGAGGCCTGAAAACACCCTCAGAAGTCGGTGCCTGCTCAGCGGCTCCAGACCCATCCAAGGGAGAGACATCCATTGGTTCAATACTTGCAGAATTTCGCGGCATACCGGAATGGGTCTTGGTAGAGGCCTGCGACACAAAAGTAGCGGGTATCAGGGGCTGCGAAAGCGCCTCACTGAGTACCCGTGAACCAATGACTGGCTTAGGAGAAGCTTCGTCGTCGGTTTTGGACCTCGACAGTCTGTCTCGGTCTTTTTCCTTGCGTTTTTTGTGAACTCCGGTAGTTGGACTGCTAACCGACGACATTTCAAGGTAGTTAAATCTTGAACCAAAATATTTAGAAGCAAAAATATACCGACGCTTAATAGTGCGTTGGTTAAATTTAGCACAAAACCGACAGCAAGGCACGTTGTGATCAGGGCCTAGGCAAGGAATACAGTACAAATGAAAATCCTTATGAGGTATTTGCTTCCCACAAGTAATACAATTATTAACTTTCACTTGACATCAGTAAGGAGCAAGAAAAAGTTTCCCCAACGGGGTACTTAGCTTTACTTTGAAGACTTAGGTTCTGAAACTCAAAAACGACAATTTCAGGAGTCGGCCGACCGGCATTTGCGAACTGCCTCTGCTTCGGGCACCGTACTACAAGAAAGACGGATTAAAATGGCGTCGGCTGCATGTTTTTTACCCCTGCCGACCTGACGTCATGGAAGAGGAGACAGCAACCGATGCAGGACCCAAGACTTTGTTATTCAGGTCGACTGAGGGCAACCTGCCAGCAGATTACCCAAATGTAATGACTGCAACAGTAAACAAGAAGAACATCAGGATTATAATAACTGCTAGAATGAATACTCCTACAACTTCACAAGATGCCTTGTACAAGATCACACATCTAGAAAGAAAGCAATATTTCTGCAGTATAATGGGAAATGGTGAAATTCAGTACATTTCAAATTTTATCAATATATACTGTCTGTATGCAGATTCAGGCTAAATGCAAAAAGTGAATGCATTCTGTTAATTATGCATTTCACTGTAAATATTCCATTATTTATCAGTACATCATCGATGACAAAATATTCTGCTAAGGCAAATAAAGCGTGCATTTACTTCTGTAAATACTAACATATAGTTGACTCCTGAAAAGTTTAATGTCCTTGTGTTGTAATATATATTAGTGTTTATTCATATGTAGAAGCACATAGTTTTCTAGGATTCTTTACCAAAGATCTCAACCTCTTTGCTCTAAAATTCAGGGCAAAGCAAAAATTAAAAGAGGGCACAGAAGTTTAAAATGAGAAACGCTTATCAGCAAATTAATGAAATGTACTTGACTTTATCAAGAAATCGGCTTTTGCAGCAAAATCCAGTTTCTGAACAGTAAGAAGTGTATGTCCTTCCATAAATCTCACATTTATCCCCTCAGGATTTCCTCTCAGAATTCAGTAACCTGCCTATAATCCAAGCCATCACAGCAAATTTCTACATTACCCAGTTCGGTGGTGCAGAGGCAGCGTTGTCGCCTCACAGCAAGAGGTTCTCCCGTTTGCTTCTCGGCTGGAGCGCCTTCTGTGTGGAGTCTGCATGCCCTCTCCGCGGTCGAGTGGTGTTCGAAAGACATGTGTGAATGGGCGTCGGGCTGGCACCATTCCATGATAAAGTTATACACACCAATATTAAATAACCGTCTGTCCAACAAACATGGGTTTTGGTCAGGTCAGACTACCTTAACTGCTCTATGGGTTCCAACGGATGAACTCCTAGTCAGAATGGATAAAGACAACCAGCAGCTGCCATCTTCATTGACCTGACCACCAGCATAAGCCAACAAACCTCAAAGCAGCACACCCTACAGAGCCTGTTAGGGTTCCTTCATAGCAGTACACATTGCAGAGATCTAGCAGAAGCTGAAGTACCTTCTTAGCAGCACAAACTGCAGTGTTCTGTCAGAGCAAGCCAGAGTACATTCACAGCAGAACCCCTTCAGAGCTCCAGTGTAGCCTACCAGCGTACCCTCATGGTAGGGCACATTACAGAGCTCCACCAGAACCACCTCAGGTACCTTCACAGCAGTACATACACTGAAGATCTCCACTACAGTCAGCTAGGGTACCACAATAGCAGCACATAATACAGAGATCAACCAGAAATATCAGGGAAAAAATTCTACATGCAACCATAACTAAATTAAAACCTATAATATCTTGCTTTACAAACTGTTATCTTCCGTGATTTACCAAAAAATCAAACACTTCCAAACAACAGCAACAATCAGGAACACACTGCAAAATCAGAGACAGTTGCGGGTCATGCAGCATTCTACTACTTGTTTGTTTGTGTCTTTCGGCTTTTCCTGGTTAAGGGTCGCCACAGCGGAACTCCGGTCCACTAATGATTGGTAATTGATTTTTAAGTGCAGAGTTACCAGCCCTGACGCACAACATTCAACGAAGGTACACCCATTCATGCATGTCTCCACTCAAAAGACCCTCTAGCTGAGAATCGAACCGGACGGCGTCTTACTGTGAGGCGACAACGCTACCGCAGCACCACTACCGTGGGTATGCAGCATTCTACTACTACTACTGAAAAATCAAGAGAGTAAAATATCAATGATATTCACAAACCAATTGTGTTTGTTTTTACATTTATCTTCTCATTCTTCCTACAAATGTCATGTTACAAATGTCAGTAGTGTTAATATGTCATGAAAGAATATGTGGTCAAGAGGAAGTTCTATTTCTGCATGTACATTCTGAAACATACTTACATGTTAGAGCAGTCTTTGCAGCCAATGGTAGTGTCTGAAAAATAAGTACGAAACTGTAATGTCTGGATTACATACTGACTGTAATCCTCAGTGCTCCTATAATTCAATTTCAAGACTAGTAATGGGGATCCCAGAAACCACAAAAAAAAAGGAACATACGAGAGAAGAGCACTTAAACATACCGATTCTGGACTGTCATACTTGGGAGAAAAGGAAATATTCTAAGAAATCATGATCACAGTCTTGAAATATTCAAGTCTTCATGCTAAGTTACTTAGCCTTGCTTCTTCCAAAACTCTCATTAAGTCTCAGTATACAAATGGCTTACAGACTTCTATCATTATAGAATATATGATTGTCAATTATATGGCATCAGAGAGGAAGAGGTTAGAAAGACAAAAGCCTGACAGCTGGATCATCTAGGTTGGGTACACTTAAGCCTGCAAGTCTTCCCACTGATTTTCTGAGCAGTAAGATACATGGAAGTGTATTAATGTCCGTTATTACCGAATGGATATACAGGTAAAGCAGAATAAGGTGATTTTTGTAAACAGTTTCAAACCTAGCTCAACTGTATATCTGTAATATGGGCCATGTTCGAGACAGGAGTAGGCACTGTACAAGATCGGAGTGCACTGCTTATACCCTCTACCTAAGGGTGTAGCCAGGAAATGACAAGCTGTACAGACAGTAGCAATATGACACACCCCATAGAAGGCACAGGTCATGCCATAAAGCCATATTTCATCCCACCCCCAGAAAAGGTATAGGTCACACAATTACATAGTAGCAAAATACACACATCTTCTTGATGAAAACTGTCTTTTTGTTTGCATTATATAACCTCCTTGCCCACATGACACAGACTGTAATTTGGTTACAGGGCTCCTTTGAAAGGAATTCTGTACGAGACTTTGCAGACTTGGCAGTCTGCAGTGCAGTATGGTGACAAGCCTGTATTCCACATAAGGTAACCAGTTCCATGCAGATGCATTTAAAATAGTTCTGACATTCAAAACCCATCTGAGCTACATTATAGCAGCCAACCCCAGAAGTCTAATTTCAATAATGTCAGTATGCAGTACTGACAAGGGTCAGTGCCTCAGTATGGCAGCCAATGCCACAAAGGTCCACTTATACTAGCAGCATTCATCCTCTGCGTTCCACCAAGCTGGTCTAACACAAAAGCTGTGCACTCTCACACTCTACCACAGCCACATTAACAAGACTACACATGTAATAAGGTCTCCTGTTTACATTTAGTAGTTAAAAGAACCAAGGGTCAACAAACCATAGCCAAAGAAAGAAACTGCTGCAGTTTTTATAGGGCAGCTTTTACAGTGTTGGTCCATTTGCAAATAAGAACCATGATATTCTACTGGGAAAGGGTCTGGGTAATGCTACATGGCACTCTGGTTTAAAGTGATGCACCAAAGCCAGCTGTTCCAAGTAGCTTACCACAACAGCCATTTCATCGTCCAAGAAGCTTTCCACAGCAGCCATTTCATCACATGTAATACGCTATAATTTAAACAGCCAAACAAAAATCATAATGTGGAATACAGTTACGACTACTGAATCCTACACAATTGCACTTTATAAGCACTTATATGAGTGCATGGATCATGCTATCCCAAACAGAACCAAGACGCTATCCTCCAAAAAAAGGAAGCCAATCTGGTGGTCCCCTGCCATAAACAAACTGTACAACAGAAGGAAGAAACTATTGCAAAAGAGAGTAAAATCCCATGAGTGGAGGAGCTCCCTGGTCAGCCTCAGTAAGAAGCTGCGATCCCTGATAAAATCCGCCAAAGCTAGTTACAAAAACAAAATCGCCACTAATTCTAAAGACAACCACAAAGCATTCTATAGGTATGTCGAGTACCTCAATGGCAACACTCAGATCTGCTCTGAGTTACAGCACAATGGCACTAAATACACAAACCCAACTGATATTGCCAACATCCTGGCAGACAGGTTCAGTGCTAACTTTACCCCCCCCCCCTCACACCCCAAAGAGCCCATCTCTGTACCGGAAGAATACAAAGTTGCTGTAATCACGGCTGCACAGGTAAAAACCACACTCTCCAAAGCCAAGAACACAGCATCCATGGGACCAGACAACATCCCAGGCAGCATTCTACATGAACTACAGAATGAACTGGCACCCCACCTAAGTACCATGTTCAATCATAGCCTCACCTCAGGCTTTGTGCCTGCTGAATGGCGCACAGTGACGGTTATCCCACTCCACAAGGGGGGAGCTACCACGGACCCTGGGAACTACTGCCCCGTTAGCCTGACGAGCCTGGTCTGCAAGGCCATGGAACGTATCATCATGGAACTTATAAACAAAGACATAGGTAATCTCCAAACTCTGGACCCCACCCAGTTTGGGTTTGTAAAGGGCAGATCATGTCTCCTAAACCTGATCGACTTCTTTGAAGCAGTCACCAAAGCCGTAGACAAGGGTAAGGTGGTTCACACAGCCTATCTAGATCTTGCCAAGGCTTTCCACACCACCCCGTACTCTGGAATTATAGATAAACTCACTAAACTAGGTATAAATCCCTATGTCACAAGATGGGTTGCCAACTGGCAAACTGACAGAACCGCACTGTGAAAGTAGCAGACTCCAAATCCGACTTCAGACCTGTGACAAGTGGAGTGCCACAGGGTTCAGTCATGGGTCCTCTCCTGTTTGGTATCTACTTCTCTAAAGTACAGGCTAACACAGAAGGTCTTTGGCTAACGAAGTTCACAGATAACTGCAAACTAGGACCCATAATCGAAACTCCTAATGATGTGGACATCCTACAAAAGGGTCTCACTGAGACAGATGCCTGGTGTCAAAGCCATGGCCTCAAGCTCAATGCGAAAAAGTGCATTGTCATCCCCTTTGGTAAAAACTCTGTACCCATGAACTACAACATAGGCGGTAGTATACTTAACACCGAAAGTGTGATAAGAGACCTTGGGACACAGGTGAACAGTAGTCTCTCCGTTGATAATCACATTGCCACAGTAGTCAGGAAATCTTTCTACGTGGCACACCTTATCACAAAAGGTTTCTCATCCAGAAAAAAAGAGGTCATTGTTCCCCTCTACCCATCACTCATTAGACCCATTATAGAGTACAACGCCCCTTTTGGTATGTACCTCACAAGACATCTACAACAACTGAAAAGGCTGCAGAAATACCTCACAAAGAGGATTACCAGCTTCAAACAGATGCCCTTTGCAGAACGTCTCAAAAAACTCCAGCTTTACTCAGTCGCATATCACCTACTCAGAGGTGATCTCTGCCTAACACAAAGCTATGTCAAACCCAGAGCAGTTGGACATGCTCCACTTAAAGAAATCCCAATCCCTCCGAGCTACACGCTCTAGGGACCTAAACCTTGTCACCACAATAAACAGAATATGCTGGAGGGATAGATTCCTGTCCCAGAGACTTCCCATACTCTGGAATAAACTACCTATCTATATCAAACAAAGTTCCTCATTAGCACTCTTCACGAAAAATCTTGATGATTGGATGGGAAATAGGAAATTCACCCTGGGGATCACCTTTGTGGCTCTGCTCGACAGTGGCACAGG
Source organism: Protopterus annectens (assembly GCF_019279795.1). Taxonomy (NCBI): domain Eukaryota; kingdom Metazoa; phylum Chordata; order Ceratodontiformes; family Protopteridae; genus Protopterus; species Protopterus annectens. Next base: position 1,858,501,386 of record NC_056741.1, read on the forward strand.
AAAATAATTTTCTTGGGTGGCAAAAGCCAGGGTACCTTTTTGGCAGGGCTTGTATAGGCCCCAGGGCAGATAGCCTAGTACCTACCTATGAACCTATAAGTTGCACACCAT
>NC_056741.1:1858506496-1858531496 GCF_019279795.1 Protopterus annectens
AGCAATGTTAACATAGCAGGCTGGGAAATTATTTCATAGTAACAAAATGAAAAATAAAGTGTGTGTGTGTGTGTGTGTGTGTGTGTGTGTGTGTGTGTGTGTGTGTGTGTGTGTGTGTGTATTACAAATTAGTGACCAAATGAGACTGCCAATGTGGTACTGGAATAGGTACAGTTACTCCAATCACAGCATTTCTATTACAATGAGCTAATTACTAGAGCAATGTATATTAATGTTTATGCAAAATTATACAGTAGTACGTAAACTTTACCTAATGTAAGTATGAATTCAGTATTGAACAGAGTTGGTTATTGTGAAGGCTTGTTCCAGCCTGAAGTGTATGGCTACAGTATGGCACTAGTGCATGGTTTCAGATTTCTGCACATTTCTTACCCCTCTGTTTTCATGGCCCTTGATGGATTACATCTGCAAGTTTGGTGTGGCTGTTTCCAGATTCTTCACATTTTCCTTTTTTTTTTTTGCAAAAAGACCCTTCTTCCAAAGTGTGTTCTTACACTCCACAAATTACTCACAACATGAAGAATTTGCGCCAGCTACACTAGTTTACAGTCATTTAATGCACCCCAGGCTGACTACACAATAACAGAGGTAACAGCACATAGCCCCATCAGTGGTTCTAATGAGTGTGGAAAAATAACTGGTCTTAGCATCTCCTTCACCACATACACGAACATAACAGACTGTTAAGCTCCCTCACTTAACATTTGACACACAAAACAATGTGTTGTTGATGCTCCAAGGTAGGAAAACATAAACAAGCACTAAAAAGTAGATAATCTTTAACTGTACTGTGTATATGACTGCAGCTGCACAAACACACATACAATCACGCAATAAAGCCATCATGATGGTGCCCTTATAGTTTAAAAGGTGTACAGATCTGTATTGACTGTGTATGAATGTTGATGCAGCACATTCCGAAATGAAAAAGGAAATAAAGAACAGTGGAATATTGTCTGTAATGTGATTGTCACTTTACCAACTAAGTGGAAGTGATCACATTACAGATCATCACAATTAGCACTATACAGGATATGTTCAAATAGAGAATGTAAGCAGAACAGAAAGAGCCCATGTGAAATAAAATAATAAAACATAAAAAGAAATAAAAGAACAAATAGGACAGATGTCCCTTGGAACTTACACATATTAACTCCAAGACTGCCATACCTAAGAGAAAAATGCATACTCCAAAACATTGAAATCTTGGACTTAGTATGTTTAAGTCTGTATTTTCAGTAATTCAGTCTCTCTGTTCCTCCAAGAAAGGGGCAGTCAGTGAGTTGGAACTTTAGAAGGGCTCTGTAATTCACCACAACACAGTCTTTTCTGACCTAAAGACATCAGATGGGAAGCCGGGAAAAATCTGCTCTTCTCCAAAGGGACTAGGCACATTATTTCTTAAATGAATTTACGTCTTCATCAAGTCTGCTGCAATAACTTCATAAAAGGAAATAAAATAAGTGCAATGCTGTGTATAATGTAATTGTCACTTTACCAACTGCAAGTGACTGCAATACAAAAATTACAAAAAAAAATATTATTATTATTAGTAAAAATGATTGCAGTGTAGGGAGTTACTGCAACAGACTAGCATGCAAGAGCAGCACAGAACCGGGAAAAACATATTTGTATTACAGAAGAAGTATTTCTAAAGCAATGCTGACTCCAGGATCTGCAGCTCTCAAAGTACAAAAATCCCTCAACAAAATAGTTACGTCTAGCAACTGGGAAAAATAGCTACCCCAGATGCAGAACACTGCAAGGCTGAAAATATAACAAACGTGCACAGGTACACAACAAAATTCACCAAAAAACAAAAAGAATGTACCAATTGCAATGAACAAGCAATAAAAACACCTGGAACCACTCACGATCTTCTTCATATGTTATAAAAACATGCAAAAGATATACCAGAAATTCAGTTTAAGCTACACTCTTTAAATAATTACACACTTCATTGATTGAAAGCACTGTAGCTTAAACTAAGTTTGTGGTATATCAGCTGCATGTTTTTATTTAATTTGGAATAAATAAAGTGTACAAAGATCGTGAGTGGTTCCAGGGTTGAAAATATCTAATGCATACATAACGACTGGAGGTGTTTCTAGGGCGAAAGGATTGGAGGAAGGCAGTCCTTGGGTGGTAACAGAGAAAAAAAATATGAAAAAAAACAAGGACGTTATTACTGAGCAGTCCTAGCAGCCAGTTATTTTCAGCAGCACTACAAGAATATTAATGTTTTAAGATGGCTTACAGTACTGGAGGTACTGCCATGAGGAATGAGAGAAACAGTTAAACTTCAATTTCCCATGGCAGTGGGAATATTCTACACTGCTAGATTCAAAAGATAGGAGAGAAACACATTTCAGAAATTAGGAATCATGTATGGAAGAATGTAGTAGTTCTTTAAGGTGAGATTTTGCAGCAGCCAGACTCCAAATCCATGCAGAAACCAGGGTCCAAACAGAGAGATGATGAAATCGGTAAGAAAATGAGAACTGAATTCATTCTCAAGTCTTGGTGAGTATCTTCAAGTGATGGCCCGTGTTTCACAAAATTTCACCAAGACAATACTAATATACAGTCTGCATCTTATACAGCATATAGCACAGACAGACAGAGGGAGAGAGGTTAAAATTTTAAAACAGCTGGGTGCACAGGTCCCAGGATAAAAGGAAACAAGTGTCCGATCTTTGTGTAAGTGCTAGTGCCAGGACTGGAAAAATGGCAGTGCAGAATCCTCAAGACAAAAGCATTCCTACAATGGTGTTAAGCCAAGGCTCAAGGGAAGGATGCCCCCTCATCGCTTAAGGCAGTAGTAGTCCACCAAAACAGACAGGCCAAAAAAGAGCCATAAAGATGACAAAGTGAACTACTGAAGATCCTATATTTTGCAAGAAGTGAGAATTTCCACATAGAATATACTCAGTAAGATTAAGAGATAAATTAAACTAAAGATTTTAAAACACCAACAAGAACTGTCAAAAGCTTCAAATGCAAATTTGCATTCATTAATACAACAGATCCATGAAAAACACTACATAAAGAAAGAAGCTTTGGGCCACCTGGAAAAAGAAGCAGCAGAGGAACTGAAAAATATAAAGAAAAAAAAACAGTGAGTTTTGAAAGGTATAAAAAACTGGACATAGGAAAGAGAAAGATATCTGACATGGTGCAATATTTATCTAAAAGAAAAACGCCAAGCTATTCAATAAAAAAAGCACAACTCCAAAGGTAACTGAAAAGAAATACAAGCAATGGTACCCGAATAAGGAAAACTTCACAGTACAAAAAAATAAGAACACAAAAAGGGGAATGTAGAACAAAGGCTTGGTAAGGTAGAAGTTAACTGAAGTTATGGAATACCTGAGAAGTGGAGGATTTAGTGTAGAAAATCCAACACAGGTAGTGTCAAAGTAGTATGGAACAATAAGTTCCCAAATTAAGTACAAAAAGGTGAAGCGGGAGACATTTTAAGAAGAAATGTGGACACGGGAATGAAAAAAAAGAGATGTGATATGGTGCAATATTTATGCAAAAAAGAAAGCAAAATTAATCAATAGGAAAAAGCACCACCAAAGATATTTGAAAAGAAATACATGCAAAGGCACCCAGATATGGAAAATTTTAAAATACATAAAATAAGAAAACAAAGGGGGGAAGTAGAAAAGAGGTTTAGTAATGGCAAAGTTAAGAAATAGAAACTGAAGTTATGAATTACCTGCAAAGTGAAGGATTTATTGCAGAAAATCCAACTCAAGTAATGTCACAGAATGATGGACGAGCCCCCAAAGTTAGATAAATCAGGTGCAACAAGAAGCATCTGATGATACTCTGGAACCTTCAGCAGTAAACCAAAACAACAGTTTAGCTGGAGTTGCACAGCAATGGAAGGAGCATTAAATGGTGGCAACTCTGATGCAGGTAATGTTATGGAGTGATGGGCCAATGAGTACCCATACGAAGGAGCAGCAGATGAAGTAGGATGCAGCTGAAGAGGATATGTCACAGGAAGATGTTTTGAAACTTACAAAATGCCATCATGGAGGCATCGAAGAGAGAAAATTTATAAAGCAATTAAGACAAGTGTCACTGTTAGAAGAATACAGAAGAGGGAACAGATCAACAAAAATACTTAAAATGACAAACATGGCAAAAGCAACACACAGTATCAATAGAGACCAGGATCTAGCATTCACTGTTGCAAATAATAAACTAATGATAATCGGGAAATGCAGTAAAACTTAGAAGAAATGCAGATAAATATAAAGGAACGGTACAAAATAAGCAATGTATTGATGACTTAAAAAGTTTTATAAGGAATTGGGAAGCAAAGCCAAAGGAATAGAAATACCACCAAAAAATACAGAAAGAAAGAAAGAAGGAGACATTTCGGAGAAATGTTTACTAAGACCCCATGGAAGATAAAGTGCTTAACATAAAAAAAGGAAAAGAAAAGGAGTAAGGAGGCCAAATGTATGGTATAAAGTAACAGCTATAGAAACTGAAACAAAATTAAGAAATGGTCCTAACTGAAAACCCCAAGGTCCAGATGCAGTACCTAACGTCTGGCTAAAAGTATTAAGACCTTTACAAACAGATTTAGCCATGATTAAGAATTAATTGCATGTGCATTCCGAACAGACATCAACCTGGTTAACAGCTGGAAAACCGATATTCCTCTCTTACAGTGAACCTGCATGCCATTCTAAAAACTAGAAAACAATAACTTGCCTTCTGTCGATGTACAAACTACATATTGGAATTGACGCAGATAGAGATTACAGTCATTTAGAAGAAAATGACAATAGAAAAAAAAATGGTAACAAAAGAAAATTATATAGAACAAATTATCATTTCTTGTTTAAAAAAAAAAGAAGTTATGTCTTACCATAACGTTCCATCTGTGTTGTAGATCTTTGTTCGGTCATTACAGCTAGGACCTCGGTTCCGTCCTCGGAACTGATACGGCCGTTTCCCAGCTCGTGCAAGCCAAAAACTCTCAGCTAAGACCTACCCATAATACCCCTCTCCTAGTTACGTCAGATCGAGTTTGCCCACCCTACATAAAAGATGTAGTAATAGAAAAGATAGTAGGAGGTTCTGTCTGAGCAAATACCCTAACCAGGAGTACCTAAAGTGCACCAGGAGTACAGGTAGGGGGAAGGAGGGCGGGAAGTAATGAATGAACAAAGATCTACAACACAGATGGAACTTTATGGTACAACATAACTTCTTTATCCAATGTTGTAAATCTTTGTTCTTTCATTACAGCTAGGACCAACTCCCCAGCTACTTGATTCCTGGGTGGCCCTAAGGAAGGATATTCCTGAGCAACATAGAACCAAAAGATGCTCGTCCCCTGGAGGTCAAATCCAATTTGTAATGAGATATAAAGGTATGAGGTCTTGCCCAAGTGGCTGCTGCACATATATCATCCATAGAGGCTCTGGAATGCTCATCCCCTGGAGGTCAAATCCAATTTGTAATGAGATATAAAGGTATGAGGTCTTGCCCAAGTGGCTGCTGCACATATATCATCCATAGAGGCTCTGGAATGAAAAGCTACAGAAGTAGCCATAGATCTGGTGGAATGAGCCTTTATTCTGGAAAGTAAGGATAGCTTATTCTGCTGGCAGATAAAGGTAATGATGTTTCTAAGCCAAGAGGATAAAGTCACTTTGGAAACAGGTTTACCCAATCTGGGTCCTGCAAAGGTCACAAACAATGGCTCCGTTTTCCTGAAAGATTTAGTCCTGTCCAAATAACGAAGCTGCTGATGCACATCAAGGGTGTGCAAAAGGTACTCCCCTCTATTAGAATGCTGAGGGAAGAAAACCGGCAGGTCAATAGACTGGTTAATGGAAAAGCCAGAAATGACCTTGGGCAAGAAAGAAGGGTCAGTAAGGACTCTTGACACTCAAGGCCTGCAGCTCAGATACTCTTCTCACTGAGGTAAGTGCTACTAGAAGTATGGTTTTCCATGACAAAAATTTCAAATCACATGAATCATAGGGCTTGAAGGGAGAACCTGTGAGAGACTGAAGCTCCAGAGTCAAGTCCCAGGGTTCTAAGGAAGGCTTGACCGGAGGTTTAACATGTAATACTCCCTTCAAAAATGTCTTGTATAGGCGGTGTGACATAACTGAAAAATTATCAAGACCATTATGAAAATTAGCGATAGCTGCTAAATGTACAGTGATCGCTGAAGCTGAGGCTCCTGCATGTAAAAGAGTAGTCAGGTATTGTAGGATCTTTTGAATAGGCATACAGAAAGGGTCTAAGTTCTGGTCTTCGGCCCAAATAGAGAACCTAGTCCATTTACTAGAATAAACTTTTCTAGTGAAAGGTTTGTGCAAGGCCAGAAGAATTTCACGAACAGGAGATGGGATGTCAGGAAGCCTGGTAATCACTGGAAGTGGAGGAACCAAGCTGTGAGCTTGAGACTGTGAAGGTTCGGATGAATCAGTCCCTGAGGAGATAACAGGTCCTGGGAATGATCCAGGATCCACAGTCTGTGAATCCGATGAGGCCATAGAAACGGGAACTAGACTTGACGTGGCCAGTAGGGGGCAATGAGAATCACTTTACTTCTCAACCTATGAGCTTTCTGAAGAGATTTTGGGATGAGGGGAAATGGGGGAAAGGCATACAGAAGATCTGGGGGCCAATCGTGCATTACAGCGTCCCTCTGTGTTTCCAACTGAGGGGGGAATCAGGGCAAAATAGCTTCTGCATTTGTAGTTTAGAGGGGAAGCAAACAGGTCGCAGCAAGGCTTGCCCCAGTGCTGGAAGATCCGATCTGCTGTTATAGGGTTGAGGGACCACTCATGAGGCATCAGGATGTTCCTGCTCAGATTGTCCGCAATAAGGCTGGAACTCCCAGGAATGTGCTTGCTATAAGAACGCGGTTGGAAACTATCGCCCATTGCAAAATCCTCATGGCTTCCCGACACAGGGGGTAAGACCTGGTTCCGCCTTTCCTGTTGATATACCAGACGACTGACATGTTGTCTGACTGAATTGTAATGGTCCCCGAGGGAAAGGATGCATGGAACGCTTGCAACGCTAAGAGAACTGCCCTCAGTTCCAGGACATTTATGTGCAAGTTGGCCTCCATGGGGGACCAAGTGCCTTGGACAGTCTTTCCCTGGAAATGCCCCCCAACAGTGAAGCATCTGTGGTCACCGTGGCTGTGGGCTGGGAAAGACAGAAAGGTCGACACCAAAGATTCATTTGTGGCTTCATCCACCATAGCATTTCTTCCTTGCAATGTTTTGTAAGGCATATCATGTGGTTGAGTGGGTGAGTTAGCAACGACCACTGTGCAGAAAGGAGCCACTGCAGGATTCTCATGTGCAGTCTCGCCAGTGGTACTAACTTAACGGCAGCACATGGAGCCCAAGATCTGCAGTACAAGACGTGCTGGTGCATAGGTCTGAGGAAGAAGGTCTTGGATTTGGTGTCTTATTTTCAAAAGCCTGTGAGGGGGGAGAGAAGCTTGACAGGATGTTGTGTCGAAGACTGCTCCAATAAATTCCAGTGTCTTCGTTGGGGACATTTAAGATTTGTCTTTGTTGATTGTAATCCCAAAACAGAGAGCTTGAGTGTAAGAGAGGCTGCGGACTAGAAGATTCCTGGTCAGAGCGGTAAGGAGTCAATCATCTAGATAGGGAAACACCTGAAATACTTGTAGTCGAAGACGAGCTACCACAACTGCCATACATTTGGTGAACACTCTGGGGGCTGTCGAGAGACTGGATGGCAGTGCCCTGAACTGGTGGTGATTGGCTCCCAGTCAGAAGCGGAGAAACCACTGGGAGCAGTGATCCATCTCTATGTGGTAGTTCACGTCCTGGAGGTCTATAGAGCACATCCAGTTATCCCTTCCTAGGAAGGGAAGAATGGACTTTATCGTGACCACCCGGAATTTTTGAGGTTTGATAAATATGTTCAATAGGCTGAGATCCAGGATTGGTCTCTAGTCCCCTGTCATTTTTGGCACTAAGAAAGAAGCTCAAGTAAAACCCAGATCCGGTCTGGTCAGGTGGGACTGGTTGGAGGACTGTTTTCCTTAGCAGCTTTTCTACCTCTAAGGCTGCTAATTTCCTCCGATTGGGTGGTGCATCAGGGATTCGTTTGACAGGTTTGGGAGTTAAGTCAAAAGGTATTTGGCAGCCTCTGGATATTACTCTCTGCACCCAAACATCTGTAGTAATAAGATGTCAGGCTGGTAGATGCAGAGAAAAATGACCCTCGACAGCTTCCAGAGGGAAGCAATAGGGCCGCTGCTTAGGAGCGCTGGTAGGGTCTGCTGGAGAAAGAATCTCTAGCACCCTGGTTACACGGACCCCCTCTATCCCGAAAGGAACGTCTACCATATGAGTTGCCCCCTCTATCCCAGGGGATTGTTCACCACGAGTGTCACGAAAAGGTCCTTGGAATTTTTGAACCACATTTTTCTTCCCTTCTGGTTCCTGGAGTAGCACCTCTGGGGGTTGGAAAGGTATATGCCCACAGTAAACAAGGTCTTTCCATCTTTCTCACTACGTTTAAGTGTGTCTCGTACTTTGGGTCCAAAAAGTGCAGATTCGTCGACGGGTGCATTGATGAAGAAAGACTTAAAGGGGTCTGCGAAGTCACAAAACCACATCCAAACATTGCATCTCATGACAACGCCTGATGCGGCAGCTCGAGCTGCCCCCTTGATGGAATGAGATATCAAACGCATTGAGGGGTTCGAGATGGATTCAAGGGTAGCTAGCTGCAAGGTGACAGTATCACGCACCTCATCAGATAGTACCCCACCAAAGACATTTCAGAAATCAGGTCTCTTTGGAAACGAGTAAAATGTGCCAGATAGTTCAGCAACCGAATGGCGAATGTCGCTGAAGCATAGGTCCATGTCCTTAGTGTGTCCATGGTACGGGACTCTCTGTTTGGGAGGATGGATGGTGGAACTATCTTCTGCCAGTTCCCTCTTGGTGGCCGCCACCACAACCATAGAATCAACTGTCAACTGCTAAGACCAGTGGGGCTGGTCTTCAGGTGTAGACAAAATTTTTGTCTGGCCTCAGAGGAACAGGCTCTAAGTTGTCAGGGGCCTTCCAGGCACACTGCACAATGAGTTTAACAAGGTCATCTGCTGGTGGGGTCACCCAGGAAGTAGATGGCCAGGCACAGAAGGCCTGCAGGAACACAGATTCCTCAGAAGAAGGGTTAGAAGACTTCCAGTCTCCCCGCTGCTTGAGGATTTCGAGAATGTCTCCGAATGAAACGTCGTCTGGGGGAGATTGTATGGACCCTTCCCCCTCATCACAAATCAGTGTCTTCGGTGATAGATTCCTCTGGTGAATCAAGGTGCTTCCTCTTGCACCGTTTCTTCCGGGGTGGCTCCCCAGTGGGATCTTCTGAGGACTCCAGAGAAGGGGTTCCATTCAAAGAAGGTTCTTGTGACTCCCGTGCCTGGGGTCCCGAAATAGAGGGTTGGGAGAGGAGCATGCTAGGGGAGGGTTCTGATACTGATGTCAACGGTGCTGACTGCGAGTCCACTACCTGTACAGCAGGCCCACCTGAGGAGGGATGGGAGTCTGGAACAGGGAGGGACAACCTCGGAACTGGGGTCACACCTCGCTGTGAGGAGCCCACCTCCAGGTAAGGAGCTCTGAGAAAACTGGAAGCCGGAGCCGTGGACATAGACGGCGCCAGCGAGAAAATAGGCGCCAGGCTAGGTACCAAGGTACGGATGGTCCAAGCACTGCTTTGAGGGAGCATCAGTTCCACTGGAGCCGATGCAGCAAGGGTGGATGGTGCTGAAAGGGAAAACATTGCTTTCGGAACCAAGACAGTATGCACCAGAGGTATCTTGTCCTTGGCAGGTATTCGAGTTTTGGAGTCGATGGAGCCAAAGAAACTGTCAGCACCATGGCTGGGAATGGTACCAAAGCAAGTACAGTCATCAGAGCCAATGTCGGATCCAAGGACGCACCGAAGTCAGTGGTGCTGAGGTTGGAGCTGAAATAGGGGTGAATATCATGAACGGCACCGGAGGAGAAGACACAAAGTCTGGTGCCAAAGAGGTCTGCACCGAGGAAGCACAGAGCTGACTCGGTTCCGTAACTGACGAAGATGCAGGAACCGAGTGACTCTGTTTGTCCTTATGGTTTTTGGTCTTTGGAGAGTGGAGACCGCCGACTCAGATAGAGCCTCCAAAAAGGGTGCCTTGAGTAATCCATTTTTCCTTATGGTTTTTGGTCTTTGGAGGGGGTGAGACCTCCGACCCAGATACAGCCTCCGAAAAAGGTGTCTTGAGTAAACCTTTTAAGATAAGTTTATTATTATGTTCTGCTAGTGTACAATTTCTGAAACTAGCACAAATGTCACAGTCAGCTCTAATAAGATCCACGCCCAAACAGTAGATTTAATGAACATGTGTATCCGAGTTTGGCATCTTATGTCCTCACTTGTCACACTGTTTAAATCCCAACTCAGCTTTGTCTGACATAGTAAGGCAACAAGGCTATCCTATAGTAAAAATAAGGGAGAAAATACCAGTGATGTTATTTAAAAAAAAAAAATACCACTAGTAGAAAGGAAAGGCCTGTCAAAGACAGGAAAGAGGGAGGGTCTATATTACTACAACAAAATGCTTAAATGTTCGAATCTGTAAAGGTCGACTTTTACAGATCGAACACTTAAATGTTTGAAATCATAAAAAAGTAAAAAAAAAAATGCGAAGAAAGGGTTTAAGCAGGGGGCAAGCCCCCCTGCGCCCCCCACTACTTAAATATACCAACTCTGAGATCGCACTTCAGTGAACTACATTGCGGAAATGGGAAATTTCCCATTCCCTACACTGTAGCGCGATCTTGGAGTTGGTATATTAAAGTAGGGGGGGTGCAGGTGGGCTTGCCCCCCTGCTTAAACCCTTTAGTTTTTTTTTTTGAGTTGCGCATTTATTTTTTTTTTAAATTTTTGTAAAAATTCGACCACTTGACTGTTCGATCTCTAAAGGTCGACCTTTAGAGATTCGAACATTTAAGCGGCCATGCATCTAATACAGACCAGAGAGGGACAGTACCAATAAAGATAAAAAATTAAATTACCAAGGAAAAGGGTAGGAAATAGGCTTAGGTTATAGACGACAGTAAGAAAAGGCTAACTTGACTAAAAATTAAATAATTTTGAAGAGAAACTGTCTTAAAATTAACAATTTTCTACTTGGCTTTGAGAGAGATGGCTAGCAAATCTGACTAGGGACACGGCAAATGAGATCTGGAGTAACTAGGAGAGGGGCATTATGGGTAGGTCTTAGCTGAGAGTTTTTGGCTTACGTGAGCTGGGAAACGGCCGTATCGGTTCCAAGGACGGAACCGAGGTCCTAGCTGTAATGAAAGAACAAAGATTTACAACAACAGATGTCATATTAGAGAAATGCAAAACCAGGAGGACTCAAAGTATGGCATGGACAGGTTACAAAAAAACATTTGACAGCATCCCACATTCAAGGATAAAGGAGTGCTTACAGATGTACACAATGTATCATACAGTGATCAATTACTGACCATGAAAGTGGCAAACCACTCTGCAATTAAGCCACGACAAAGGGCAAATTATTTTCCCTGGGACAGAAGTTCAAAGGAGGACATTCCAGGGTGATTATTAGTCACTGCTGTTGTTTTGTCTTGCTGTTAACCCATACATCTGTTAAAGTTAACAGATTAGGTCTTGATTACAATTTGGCTCCCAGAAAACAACCTTAAAGACTTCTCATTTACTTTTTTGTGAATGGTTTAAAACTGTATTCTTCATCAACTACAAGTTAGTAAAACTTTCTCAGGTGATATAAGAATGACATCTGATTTTGATAAATATGCAAAAGCAACATTTAAAGCAGGAAAGCTGCAGGACCAAGAAATCATCAAGCTGGACTGGAACGGGATACAAAGAAACTTAAGCAGAAAGGAGTGCAAAAATATCTGAGCAAGAAGGACAGTGCAATTGTGTCCTTGTACCCCTCATGGTCAGACTGTGCAGAAGTGGGCATGGTCTGTGTGACTGACATGACAAGTTTTCATGATGTCATATGCAAATGATGCATGATTGACTAACTTGCAGATCTGTCAGTGACATGCTCCAGTGTCAACATCCTGTCACTTAGAAACACGCAAATGTCTGGTTCTGGGGAGGCACCCATGTCTCTCATGGACAGGGTTGATCACAGACCTGCTCTGTTCATAAATTCATTCTGCAAACTAACCAAAAAAAAGAACAAATGGGGATACATGGGATTAACATGACTAGGCTTGTAAAGGCTCTAGAGTCACTAGCCTAGTATTGTTTTTGTAAACTCCCTATGATCTCTTACCACAAAGTGTTTTAGGTTAAGAAACGGACTTGTCAGTTATGATTATGGACATTGATAAACACATGACTGAAACAGCAATCTGTGCATCTGACCCGGGGTTACAGAGAAAAAGGGTCTGAAACAACTGTTCGCCATCAGTCAAGAAAAGACTTAAATAAACAAATGCATATAGGTTCATAGGAAGTTACTAGGCTATTGGCCCCGAGGCCCTTATAAGCCTAGCCAAGAGTTTAGCCCATGCATAGACAAATAAGCACCTGATGCCCCTCTCCAGCAGGGACACGGGAGGAATCCCAGGGATATATTTTCTATTTTCCATCCAGTTATCCAGGATGCGCTTAAAATGGGGTAACGAGTTACTCTGCTTGAAGTGGAGAGGGAGTCTGTTCCATAGATGGAGAGTTTCTGAAACACAAATCTGTCCCACTAACAAGTCCTATTGATGTCACAGACCAGGTTGAGGCCATGTGTGCAGGTTACTAGAGTTCAGCTTGACTTGCGGATATGCAGCATTTCCATCAAGGAGGGGTCCGAGATTGCCTTGTATGTCAGACAGAGGTCACCTCTGAGGAGTCTGTATGAAGCAGAGTACAGGGATAGGGCTTTTAGCCTTTCTGTGTATGGTAGATTTTTAAGGCCCTGGATTCTCCTGGTGAGGAACCTCTGTGGTCTTCTCAAGCTGCTGCATGTGCTTTGCGAGGTACATGCCGAAAGGGGCATTGTACTCAATAATGGACCTTATAAGGGAAGAATACAGGAATGTTATGACCTCCTTGCCCCTGGATGAGATACCCTTACTTATGAGGTGGGCCATGTAGAAAGCCTTCCGTACAATGGAAGCAACATCGTGGTCAAAAGTCAGGTTGCTATCAATCTGGGTGCCCAAATCCCTCACGACTGACTGCATGCTTAGGACGTTGTTATTAATGTGATAATTTGTGGGGACATCTCTCTCCCCAAAGGGAATAATGATGCATTTTTTTTGTATTCAGCTTGAGGCCATGTTTCTGGCACCAGTCATCTGTTTGGATGAGACCCCCTTGGAGAATGTCAACGTCACTAGGGGAATTGATGACAGCTCCCAGCTTGCAGTCATCTGCAAACTTGGTCAGCCACAGCCCACTGGTTATGTCCTGCATCTCAGAATAGTATATCCCAAATAACAGAGGCCCCAAGACCAAACCCTGGGGTATGCCACTCAATTCACAGGCTACTGTTTGAGGTGGCTTCCCCTATTTTGACTAGGTGGGTTCTATCAGTGAACCAGTTTGCTACCCATCTGGTAACATACGGAATGATGCCTACTTGACAGAGTTTATCTATTATGTCCAATGGGGAAGAGTGTCGAAGGCTTTGGCCAGGTCAAGGTAGGCAGTGTGCACTGTCTTCCCCTCATCCATGGCTTACAGACATGACCTTCCACTGACGAAGCCAAACTGTGCGGGATCGAGTGTTTGCAGGCTGCCAATGTCCTTGTTAATGAGGTCCATAATAATCCGTTCCATGGACTTACAGATCAGGCTAGTTAGGCTGATGGCTTTATAATTTCCCAGATCAGTGGACACTCCACCTTTGTGTAAAGGGATGACAGTGGCTGTCCTCCACGCAGCTGGGGCAAAGGCGGTACGCAGGCTTTGGTTGAAAAGGGTGCATAATGGTGCTGCATGTTCCTGCCTGAGTTAATGTAGGATGCAGCCTGGGATGCTATGAGGTCCCATGGAGGCTGTATTTTTTTGCATTTGAGAGAACAGTGATGACCTGATCCCTAGATATAAGGGGAAGGGGTCAGGTACTGGGAATGTCCTGATTTACTGATGGGGGGACAGAGGGGTGAAATCTTTGCTGAATCTGTCAGGCAGCAAGTTTGCTATATCTACAGCATTTGTATATGTGGTGTCCTTGACCACCAGTTCTAAACAGATCTGGGTGCTACCTTTGAGATTACAGACATGTGAAGAAGGCCTTACGATTGAGTCCAAATTGGCCAAATCTACTAGAGACAAAGTCTTCTTTGGTGGATTTCACTAGTGCTCTTATTTGCTTGTTTAGGCTAAGGAGAGATTGCTTCCAGTTGGGCACCTGCTCCTTCTTAGTCCTGGACAGCAATTTTTTTCTTTTGTTATAGAGTTTATTTATTGCAGATGTCCACCAGACAGGTTTACTCTTCCTTGCGGAGGATGATTTAGTCCTGTCAGGTATTCCTGATTCCATGCATCTACATACGTGTTCATATACTAATTCTGTGTAGCTTCGGATACTAATGCCAGTTCCTAGAGAGAGGGAGGGGGCTGTGAAGCTGTTTATGCCATCCCTCAGGATGCTGTAATCAGCTTTGGAAAAGTTTTTTTGTTTGACCCTAGCTAGAGGGGGGTCGGGGAGATGGTGACTTCAAACGTGACCACTTTATGGTCTGATTTTACAAGGGAGGATGACACTGCAGGGATGCTGCAGTGGTTACTCATGTTGGTTAACACCAAGTCCAAGACATTATCACCTCTCGTGGGAGTACTGACTAGCTGTTCCAAAGCACTTGCATTGACAAAAATTGAGAAATCTCTGGGCATTTGTGTTCTGGCATGAGTAGTTCTTCTAGTCTATGTTTGAAAAGTTAAAGTCACCCAGAATCAGGGTAAAGGGTTAAATCTTGATAAATTCAAAGAGGTCTAGATAGGCAGTTTGGGCATCTTGGGTCAGATGTCACCCAGAATCAGGGTAAAGGGTTAAATCTTGATAAATTCAAAGAGGTCTAGATAGGCAGTTTGGGCATCTTGGGTCAGATATGGGAGCCGGTAGCTAGCTATGATTTGTACAGGGGTCTCATCAATGGTTAACTGCACCTGGAGTGTTTCCTGTGCATCATACTGTTTTACAAGCCTGGAGGTGTGTATGTCTTTAATATACATTGAAACTCCACCTCCTTTGGCTTTACTACCCACAGTTTGGGGTCTGAATGTATGATACGATGAGTAACCGGGTATGGCTGGGGTGCTCTCCGCAGCTTTGAACCAGGTTTCTATGACTGTGCAGATGTCAGCATTTTCCAGGGTTAAGAATGCTTGCAATGAGTGCAGTTTCATGTTTAGACTCCTAGCATTTAGCAGCATGACCTTTAATTTGGGTTTTGTTGAAATTTTTATGTTGGTAGTTTTAACCTCATCACTTTTTCTAAAAAAGGCACTATGGGGGAGGCAAGTGCCTTTGCCAGAAGCCTGAAGCCCAAGTGAGACAGATGCAGGCCATCTCTGGCAAAGTATTGTGGTCTGTCGATCATATCTTCCCAGGCTGTCAGGTACTGGATCCCCCTGGAATGACACTAGAAACTAAGCCAATTGTTATAGTCAATCATTTTCGGTTTGTATTGAGACATCATTCTGGGTGATGGTAGAATGCTGCTTAAGGCTAGGGACATACCTGCCTGGGACACATATTCAGCGAGTTCAATCACGTCTCTCTTCATATAGTATGTCTCAAGTCATTCACATCAACATGGAGTCATAACAGTACCAGTTGTTGAGAGACTTGAGTGTGTGCGTGATATGGCGGATTCTGGCTCCTAACAGATAACTAACCATGATTTTCACCTTATCCAGCCTAGGGAGAGGCACATCTGTGTGTCTCACAATGGAGTCACCTATGACTGATATGTTGAGTTTACGGTTAGGCCTTAGTGGTTGTGAGACATGGGTGTGTGAACTATGCGTGGTATGTGGTGTGGAGGGCTGTGGAGATCGCATGTGTCTTTGCTTCTGAGGTCTCTTTTGTTTGGATATGTTTTTGTTGAAGATCTCCACATATGTGGGTGTGTATTATGTAGGTGTGGGTGGTGTTTGGATGTAGTGACTGTGTTGACAACCTTCTCAGTGCCAGATATACTGGCTTGTGAGGGACAGAGCACAGACTCTAGGTTCGTAATGTAACTGCATCTCTCGCAAACTGTAGTAGGTGACTGTCTATGTACATAAGGCAGTTGCTACACTGCATCAGAATGCCCATATCAACCAGACTGGCAGGAGAAACTGTAAGAAATTGTCCACCCATATTTTTCAGAATGTGAGAGAGAATGCCAGGGAAAGCTAAGGGGTTAGCCTAAAGCCAAGTACTTAAAAACTAGGAGGCTTAGAATTTTTGTTTTGTTTCTTTCGGCTTTTCCCGGTTAGGGGTCGCCACAGCGGAACTCCGGTCTGCTAATGATTGCTAGTTGATTTTTACGTGCAGAGTTACCAGCCCTGACGAACAATCTTCAACGAAGGTACGCCCATTCAGGCATGTCTCCACGCAGAAGACGCTCTAGCTGAGAATCGAACCAGACAGCGCCTTACTGTGAGGCGACAACGCTACCGCAGCACCACCACCGCCGCGCTTAGAATACCACTTGCAATTTAAACAGGCTATAAACAAGCAGTGACAAATCCAACAGAAAAGATGCAAATGAACACTTCAGAGAACAAGCCGCAGCAAGTAGCATAAAAATCAAGATGGAGTAATGGAACAGGAAGAGGAAATACAAATACAGTACAAGAAGCTGAATAAAGGTTTTTTTTTTTTTTTTTATATAGTTAATAAAGTGGAAAGGGAGAGAGGAGGATCAGAAGAAAATTCAAATGATCTCTGTATTAGGTAGCATGAGCTACTGAGATGGGACTGGCTGAACCTTCTGGTCATCCCTGAAACTCAACGTGCAGATTTTACCTGTTTAGTAAAAGGTTGAAAGCAATTGTCAAAACTTGCTTCAAAATGAATATATGCAACATTGAATCATTACATTTCCTCCATGACACTGCAGAGCTGATTACAGTTTTTTTTTTTTTTTTTTTTAATGTATCACTTCTGAAATTGCAGCAGCATTTGAGTCTGTGTGACTCCTTCCTTTTGAACAGCAAGTTTTTCTTTCCTAGCTTGGATCAAATCAAAACATTAGCACTATTTGTGAAATTAATCCTACACTGCAAGCTAGTCATGCAGTATTCGTCTCAAATAACACTGCATGTTTTTCTTAGAAATAATTCCATTACTTTCAGGTCACTTACCAAAATGAGTAGTATTCCTTAACAATGCAACAATGAAGAAGAACTTCCAAGACTGCATGATAAAGTGTTGTTGCCTAAGCAGTGAAACAAGGGATGTGGCACTAAGTTTTTAGCCTCAAACTTATCACAAAGAAGTCGTTAGGTTAATTATACCTTAAAGATGTTCACAGGTATAATATCTCACTTGAAACGAAAAAACAAAACAGATGCCAACACAATTATACAAACTGTTTAACTCACCTGCCAAATACCTGACAAATATTCATGAGGCGAGTGAGGACACCTCCATGAATATTCATTAAATATTCATATACGTCACCAGGGGGTTGGCAGTACGTGGGATTTGGTCGGGCCTTGCTACTGCACATCCATAAGGGGTACTAGGATACAATTATGCTATAAAGAATACTTAAAAAGCCTACAACTAATAATGAAAACAGCTTGACATCTAGGAATAAAGTCCAAGCTATAAATCAATTTGCTCTTCTTGTTCTTACAGTTTTTGGTGGCCCCAAAAGGTATTGGATCAACTGAAGAGAAAAACAAGAAAATGTTTTGCTATTATCAAAAGATACATAAATCAAGGAACACCAAGATGATATAATCTACAGGCCTCTTTGAAATTGATTAGATGTAGAGATCTGCAGTCATGGGCATAGCCGGCCTTAGGCATAGGCCAACTAGGTGGCTGCACAGGGTGCCGCTCTAGCAGGTGCACTTTTCCAGTAATCGGAATGGTGTAGGTAGACCAGGATAGGGGCACAGGGTGGTGGTGGGCGCTGTGGAGACAGTTTGCCTAGGGCACCAGCTGACCAAAGGCTAGTCCTGGTCATGGGACTGCATACATATCTGGTGACTGCAACACATTCAAAACATAGCTAAAGATTTAAAATATGAAAGGAAGTCTAAAATGACCTGTTTAGTTAATAAAAACACTCTGGTGTTAAGCAAGAATAGAAATCAAACCAAAAGTAGAGAAAAGTCAGACCGCAACTGAATGTGCCAAAAACAAACATTATATATATCAGATGAAAAGGAAATAAATGTGGAGAAGGCCATAAATAAAGTGGCAAGTATAGAGATCTCCTGGAGCAATGTAATGTTGATCAAGATTTTATGTAGGAATTGTTAAGAACAGGGGAGTTGAAACCAACAGATGAAAGGTTAATTATGGCAGCCCAGGATACTGGACTACATACAGGTTGGTTTACAAAGTCCATTTGAACAGGTGGGAGAAACAGATAAATGTAGGTTCTGTAAAAAAAAAAAAAAAAAAAGAATTGGAAACTGTCAAACACCTTGTTGCTGGGTGTGACATACTTTTGGCAGAGGGCTTGTACACTTAACGGGACAATAATGTGGTAAAACTGTTGCACTGAGGAATGTGCAAACACTACACCAGAGAAGTAGCTAAGAAGCATCAGAAACATGAACCACAAAGCATTTATTACAAAGAATTATGAAATGTCCATTACATGGGATCACCCATTACCATAACTGTCTACCAATCAGGGACAAATCCCAACAGAATCAGGGACACTTAAAATATTACTTCTGTTAGAACAACGGAATGTGAATTATAGTTTCTGAAGTAAAACAAGTCTATAACTCTAATTATTGTCATTATTTATAAAGTATAATTCACCACGCATTCTCGAAAGGTCACCAATTTTGGAGGGATTAAGAGAGACAGGGCTAAAATTTGAGTCAAATATGGACTCAGGTTCCATCTAGAGCTCTAGCGAGAATTATAAATAATAGGCCGGAAACTTCAAGGATCACTCTCCTTCAATACCAGGATAAAACATTTAAATCTGATCACCAGATTTTAGAAGTGTTTGAGCAAATTTATATAGAACTTTATGGTATGAAGGACAATCAGACTTCCACTTCTGAAATTGAAAAATGTTTGGGAAATCTTACATTTCCTAAGATAAATGACAATCAAGTAAAAATACTGATAGCCCCCTTTACACAACAAGAAATAGTTGAGGTTATTAAAAAAATTAAAAATAAGTAAAGCACCAGGCCCGGATGGATTTACAACAGACTTCTACAAAAAATGTAACCACAGACTCTCATCCATTCTGTTAAAGGTTTTTAACTACATTAGGATTAAGGGTATAACTGACTTATATCTAAACATCTCAAAGCCAATTTTCATCCCTAAAAATAATGTTGACATTGCAAATCCTAATAACTCTAGACCAATATCCCAAATTAATGCAGACATTAAGATACTTGCATCACTACTAGTTGAGAGACCTAATTATGCCATCAATTATTTCTTTGGAACAGTCTGGTTTCATGTATGGTAGACATGCTTGGGATAATACTTTAACACTGGATTCAATGATCCAACTCACTAAAAAAGAGATGCGTGCAAGGCATTCAACAGAGTTAGTTGGAACTTCTTATTTATAATGCTTTCCCATTTTAACTTTCCTAAAGACTTTATTAACCTAGTTGAAAATTTAT
The DNA here is from genome assembly GCF_019279795.1 of Protopterus annectens. Classification (NCBI taxonomy): domain Eukaryota; kingdom Metazoa; phylum Chordata; order Ceratodontiformes; family Protopteridae; genus Protopterus; species Protopterus annectens. The sequence goes on from NC_056741.1 coordinate 1,858,526,393, forward strand.
ACAATAATTCCCAAACTTACCTATGCATCAACAAAATTCTGTCTAGTCCCATTAAGATAGCTAGAGGTACAAGACAAGGATGTCCACTATCTCCTCTACACTTCAATCTCTACATTGAACCATTTTTCCTACATCTCTCACAAAACACATTTCACTCAGTTCCCAGAATTCTAAAACCTAAAGTTATGATGGCTACATTTGCTGATGATCTGAACATCTTTTTTAAGCTCCCAAATACAGATCTTAAGAAAATTATAAATTCAATAAATATTTATTCGGAAGCTTCAAACTACCAAGTAAACCAAAAGAAATCCCATATTTTTCCCATTAACCCTCTTAATCATAAAGAAAACTACTTTCCAGTCTCCCCTTTCAGTACAGTATACAAAATCAAATAGCTAGGGATATCTTATGACCATAATTGCCTATCTACTCTACAGAATAATGTATATAAAGTATGGAGTAACATTATAAAGGATTTGCACAGATGGGGGCAATTAAAATAATCCATGATATCAAAAGCAGCGATAATCAGAATGAATATTCTTCCTAAATTGTTATATCACTTTAATTCAGTCATCTCAAACATACCAAATTACTTCTTTCAGAAAATTAACAAAGAACTAGCCAAGTTCATCTAGTAGCCCAAGTCTGTTAGGATTTCATATCTAAAACTAATAGGGGGTCTGAGTTTACCTAATTTCAAACTATACTATAAAATTATAAAAGCAAATAGACTATTACTAATCTCAAATTTCTTAACGAATAGTGAACCCTGGCATCCAACTTGGGTTAAGTTATGGCATTCACATGTGCTTGCTAATAATATAAATCCCAAAGCTATTCTCTTTTTTAACTTCGATAAATGTTAAAAGAGCAAGATTAATGTCATGTTAAAACAGTTGATTAAGAGTTTTCAAGAACTGATAAAAATTTTAAATATGGACAAAGTTCTTCCATTTTTTCAACAGCTACATCTAAACCCAAATATACAAATTAATAAAAAAATTAAACCTAAACAGACTTTCCTTTAATAAAAGAATGCACAGTTTGGGATTTCTACAGACATAAAGAGAAGACTCTACATGAGGTGTGTGAAACACTAAAGCTTAATAAAAAATACATTATCATTGTACGTCAAATAAGGGAGACAATTTAATCAATAATTAAAGACACACAGATAAATGACATGGTTTTGAACATATTTCTAGATGCTATGAAGAGCTTATCTAGCGAAAAGAAAACACTCTCTAAAACATATAGATTCATAAATGAGATTAAATATGAGAATTCATTACTTTATGTAAAATACTGGGACACCAAAGGAGCTACACTTACGAACAGAAACTCAAAGCAATAAATCTCACTAATAAATTATCTCCGATCAAAAAAATGATTCAGCCACAACTAATGATCAACAATAATGTATATTTCACTCCTACGATTCTGAATAAATTTGATTCCAAAGTATTTCCTGCATGTAATTGCTGCTCCTACCTTCAATCAGATCTTTTACATATGCTATGGTATTGCAAATATGCACAAAATCTATGGGGATCTCTTAACGTAAGATTAGAAAAGATGGGATACCACAAATCAACATTATCTTGGGAGGTAGCTATTCTCAACATTATAGATCCTAAATTATACGGTATGAAAGTACATATTTTAATAACTATATGCTCACTAATAAAATTGTATATGACTAAAAATTGGTTAGATTGTACCAAACTCTCATGGAATAGGTTTAGAAACATGGCTTCACTATACATATCCTCTCAAAGATTAATTATAATAAATGCTAAAAATCGAAAATATCAGAATTATTGGAAGCTTTTATTTAATCACATTTTGGACACTTACAACACTATTCCTGTTACTTCAAGTATGTTGACAAACTTAACTCACAAGGTTCTGTCTTTTCTATCCTGATTATAGTAGAACTAACATAGATATAGTAAATAATTGGTATTTAGAGAATTAGAGTTAGCAATGATTGTTATCGTTATCGTCATGGTTTTTATTCAAATTTTGTGAGTCTCCAACTTTGTATTTTCTTCTGATGTGTGTTCAACTTGGTTGTATACGGTCCACAAGACAATAAAAATTCCAATTTCAAAAAAAAATTTGAGTCAAAAATCAGGGACAGTTGAGAGGTATGCCCGTTACAAACAGTTAAAAAAAACAACATGTGGTGAAAAAAAAAATACAGTAGTCAATGAAGAAAAGAGAAAGGTAGCATTGATCATTACAATTGCTACAATTAATGATTTACAGTACCTGATGTGCAGAGTGGATTATCATAAAATATCAGTAGGCAAAAAACGAGAGCAATGTGGAAGAACGATTACCCATATAGCTCCAATTGTAGCAGTAGGAACAACGAGTCTAATGAAAAAAAATCTACAGTCTTTATATATATATATATATATATATATATATATATATATATATATATATGGTGTGTGTGTGTGTGTGTGTAACTGTATGAATTGCAGGAGTCGATCCTGGCCACATCGCACTTCTGGATAACATCAAATATTGACACAACACTAGTTTCATGACCTTTAATTATATCCCTGTCTTAGAAATGGGTCCCATTCCCGTCACGGTCTTTGAAACAAGAAAGATCTGAATAAATTAAACCGATAGAACCTGAACTTTAGCACATCTTATTATTATTAAACCATAAGCACCAACAACTCTTTACGGTGGTTTGAATTTGTAACTGACGCTCACCTCCAGCTTCATTTTCCTTCTTACAGCACTGAGGATGCTTAAATTGCTTCAGTTTAAAAAAAAACAATGTGAAACTGAAAAAAAAGATAATACTGCGAGAAAAAACGATAAGGGAAAAACAAACACTGTATTAAACGGATCATCCGGCTCTGGCTTCGTTTGCTCCGACTTATTATAACAAAGCACACTTCCTACAAAGAACAGTTCCGGTTTCCGTGTCAGCTTTCCTCTTTAAATTGTCTTATTAATATTTATAAGCTGATTTTACATTTATAAGTAATATTCAATGTTTCCACGTTATGTTTTCAAAGTCCTGCGTATTGTGTAGAGTGGGCGGTCTTCTTGGTGTCCACGGGGTCGTGTTGTGTTTTTTTTTCTCTTTCCAGGTGGTGAGGTGGCAAAAGTGGAACTGGAAAAAATCCATTCTGCTCTCCAGTTGATGCTCGTCTGCCGTCTCTACAGTTAATCTCCAAAGTGCAGAGAGCTATGTGGCAGCCTTTTCATTACTTTTATACAGCCCTGACGACCTCGGCTCCATGAGCCATGATATTTTGGAGAGATGTACAGGAAAGAATTGTACTTCATTGTCAACCCGTGTTTATGTGTGCTGGTATGGAAGGGCGATGGACTGCCGTTCTTTCCTGCACAAATTTTATGCCGTTTCGCAGTTTGCTTTGCTGATTAGGACTGATAATAAATTAGGAGTCGCCTGATGCTTAATCCAGGAGGAATCCCTTCGTTTGTTCACTGGTGTCACAGAAATACCCAATTTGTATATAATATATCACAGGAATTTTTGAAGACGGAAATACAGGACAGTTTGCTAGTGAACAACTTGCTGTGATTTGCTATAATAGCAAATTTCAAATTACAGTTAAATCCCTGTAACTGTCATCAGAAATGAATTCTGCGGGGTTTGCCTGTGTAGTCATTTTAGTAATTTGATATAAAATGCTCATGCATTTTTGTTATTTTTTTCTGCTGCTTGTGAGTTGAAATGATTGCTCTGTCTCTTTCCAAACACACAGTTGACCTTGGTAGCTGAAAAAATTGGATGTGCAGACGGAAAGTAAGCATCAAGGGTCAGTCCCTGAAAAATTAAATATCAAACACTTACCTGCAAACCTGTGGAAAAAATGTCCGATATGGAGTATGCTTCTCAATCTCAGAAAATGTTGAGAGTTTTACTTTTAGACCAATGTCATATGCCTAATTGGAGGTTCCATTTAACTGAGACCCATACAATCACTTAACCTCTTCTGTTTCACAAACAAATAAAAAATGTGGTATATATTACTTCAACATCAACCCAGATGAGTAATTTCATGAAAATAAACAAAGGCCTAACAACAGACTCTTATTTACTTGCATCTATTTACCCTTGAAATCTCTTTCAGGCATATCCCCAGCACAAATAAACAAATACTTTTAAGTCTCACAAGAGATGCAGTCATTTTTCATAATACAGGAGGTTTTATAATCATTTAGTAGTAAGCCATTGGAATACAAAATGCAGTGTGAGGAAATCATGACATTCAGTTTTAAGTTCAACTCACCGAAAAAGTATTAGTCAAAAATTAACTATTTAAAGCAAGTGAAAAAAAAGGAATTTTTAAGGCAGGGATGCACCATCATAACTCCCCACCCCTTCAAGTAGCTTCTTTTACAGTAAAAGACATTCAACTACAAACTACAGAAAACTTTATTTACAGCACATACAAACTCTAGGGTATGGATAAAATAACCTTGTTGCCAAGAATGAGATTTGCTGAATAAGTTCATTCAATAGAAAAAAAACATTCGGAGATGGAAAAAAAGAGAGCTGATTTGATGTCACAGTTTTAAGAATCAACTCTGCATATTTCCTTAAAATGTGAAGTAATCTTAAGTATATTCCTGGATGGCAAGAAATGCATGAGGTGGGGGCATTGAGATTATAGTAGGAATGTTCAAAAGGTAAAAATGAAACATATAAAACACCAGCAAAAACTTTTCGCTTTTGGAGCATTCACATGACCAAAAACGCTAAGCACTAAACCTATAAAAGATCGCAAAAAGAAAACCATTTCATTTTGTGATCTTTAAACTTAAATCCTTTTGTATTAAGACCTAATTTGATTGAATATTGGTAGTATAATGGAAAAGGATTTTCTAAGGCTAGGTGTAGGGATAGGGTTAGCACGTATTACTGAGATGGTGCATAAGGTGGACAAATCAGAAACATACATACACAGAAACATGCTAAATCTATCCCCTTACCTAATCCTACCTCTAACTATAATCCACAAATACCTGCACTCAAACTAAATCTATCCCCTTAACTAATTCTAAACCCTAATCAGCAAACACATGAAAACACACACAC